>NC_044905.1:77420102-77560616 GCF_001633185.2 Quercus lobata
TGGTACCACTGGGAAAATATTTAGCCTTAAAGACACGATAGAACAGCGAACTTGTGTCATGACTAAGCCGCCATACCTACTTGGCCAACATTGCATCATTGAACTTTGTCAAATCCTTAAAACCCAAACCTCCTTCCACCTTTGGCTTGCAAAGTGTTTCCCAATCCTTCCAATGGATCTTCTGTCGCTCCTCACGTTGTCCCCACCAAAATTTTTGGATTAACATTTCAATATCTCTACACAATCCAATTGGGAGTTTGAAGCATCCCATTGCAAAAGTGGGAATAGCTTGAACCACCGCCTTCAAGAGCACTTCCTTACCCGCTTGTGACAATAATTTTTCCTTCCACCCTTGTAATTTCCCCCAAACTCTATCTTTTATGTAGTTCAGACTTGCTCTTCTATTTTTACCAACTATTGCTTGATTACAAGGTAGCCCCAAATACTTCTCATATTGCTTGATTTCAGGCACACCAAGTAGTAGTTTAATGGAATTTTTTGTCTCCTCCCTCATTAATTTCCTAGAGAACAAGGTAGTCTTCCCCGCATTGATTTGTTGACCGGAGGCCTATTCATACACTTTTAGAATGTCTTGAATGGATTTTACTTCCTCCACCTTTGCATGACAAAAGAATAAGTTGTCATCTGCAAAAAATAAATGAGAAATTTTTGGACCACCCCTACATAGAGAGTACCCATTAATTTTTCCTTCATTTACAGCATGATGAATCAGTCAATTTAATCCTTCAGAGCATAATAAGAACAAGTATGGTGACAAAGGGTCCCCTTGCCTCAAGTCCCTAGTTGAGACTATATTACCCCTCGATTCCCCATTAACCATAATAGAAAAGGAAACTGTACTTATACATTCATGGATCCATCCCCTCCACCTTGAGTGGAAACCCATTCTCTCCATTATTTTGATCAAAAACTACCACTCCACCCTATCATAAGCTTTACTCATGTCAAGCTTCATAGCCATACAACCATTCTTTCCTCTCTTTTTTCTCCTCATGTGGTGTAGAGATTCAACGGCCACTAAAATATTATCTGAGAAGGCTTTGTTGGTTTGGAAAGCACTTTGAAACTCAGAAATGATACATGGCAGAATTTTATTTAACCTACTAGCTAAAACCTTTGAAATAATTTTATATAAAACATTACAAAGAGCTATAGGTCTAAAATCCGATACTTTGACTGGACATTTCACTTTAGGAATGAGAGTAAGGCAATTATGATTCAAACCTGAGGGAATCTTGCCAGTGTTAAGACAAAATAGCACCGCATCTTTGACATCAACACCAATGTTCTTCCAATAGTGTTGGTAGAAAATTGGAGGCATGCCATCGGGTCCAAGTGCCTTCAAAGGCGCCATCTGATCAATGCCCTCTCTACTTCCCCCCCTATTGAAATCTCCAATCAGATCCTTGTTCATCTCTTTTGTGACTATTCAGCCCATGTGCTGTGTTACTTCATCAAAATTACTCGGATTTGATGTCGTAAACAATTTGCTATAATAATCCTCCAACATTCTAGCCACATTCTTGTCTCCCACGCACCAAATCCCATTAGGATCCTCAAGCCCCATAATACGATTTCTCCTAAACCTTTGCGAAGCTTTACTATGGAAAAATTTTGAATTTTTATCACCTGATTTCAACCAACGGATTTTTGATCTTTGTTGCCACATCTGCTCCTCCTTTGCTATCAATTCCACCAATTCACCTTTTAGTTTTGCCACTAAGTCTAAATTAATTCCTTGTACAGCTGAAGCTTCTACCTCCCTTTTTCTTTTTTTCTTTTCAGCAATTTCCCAAGTGACATTTTTGAAACAATGTTTACTCCACCACTTTAGTTTCACTTGGCACTTACCCACTTTATTCACAACCCCACACATAGGTGTGCTGCCCTCACCTTCCTTCTAAGCCGAGGACACCATGTCATGACATCCCTCCTCCTCCAACCACATCTTCTCAAAGCGCCATGGTTTATTTTGCCTCACTAGTACCCCACAAGGATGAATTAAAATTGGCTTATGATCCGATGTTCCACAATCCAAAATCACCACTTTAGTTGCTAAATAATTCTCAAACCAATTTGTGGTACCCAATGCTCTATCTAAGCGCTCCCATACCGAAATTACATTGGCAATATTTTTAAACTAAGTGAATTTACTACCCACAAACCCCAAGTCCATAAGCCCACACTCATCCAAAACATTTCTAAAATTTTTCATTTGCATATACGATCTCAATCTCCCCCCACATTTTTCATGAGATTTTGTAATCTCATTAAAATCACCTACACATAACCAAGGTACTGAGAACCTCCCTTGTAAATTCCTCAAAAGATTCCACAATTCCATCCTTCGTTGTGTCAATGGTTCGCCATAAAAACCCGTAAACCTCCACCCATCCTCCTTATTTTTATTAATCAAGACATCAACATGGTTTAGGGATGAGGATTTTACATCTACCTCTAACCCCTTCTTCCAAAACAGTGCTAAACCTCTTGCCAAATTTGCTTTTGACACACCAAAGTAACTACCCATCTGTAATCTATCCCTAATGTCACCTAGCCTTGCTTCTATCAGCCATGTTTCGGCTAAAAACACAACTGATAGATCTTGTGCTGGACCAAGTCACCGAGCTCTTGAACTATTTGCCAGTTCCCAAGTCCCCGACAATTCCAACATAAGATACTTATTGGGATTGGCGGGGCTGGGATCCAACCTCCACCAATTCGAGTAAATTTTCTTCACTTCTTTTTGACACTCTGCTCTTATTTTTTTGAACCTCAAAGTTGCTCTCCCTCTCTGCCATACTTGCAGCTAGATTTCTTTTTTTTTTCCAATCTCAATCACCAAGGGTTCCATTGATACAGCCTTAATAGATTGTACTCTTGACCACTTACCCACCTTGTGCGAATTTGAGGAGTTTCTTGCTTTAACTCCCTCTTGCATTTCACCCGTAGAATCATTATCCTTCTCTAGTGATCTGATCAGTTGTTCCCTACTTCCATACTCCTCGCAAAGTTTTTCCCCCAGACCCTTATCATATTTTTTTAGTGCACTGTCAATCTCCTCGATTTGGCGACTAAAGAATTCATTTGGGTAGTCACGTGGCTTCTTCGTGCTAGACTCCACCCCTTCCTCCAAAAAAATTAATCCTTCCTCACGTGCCTCTAGCCCTTTGTCACATGTTTTCAAATTTTCAGAGGCCCACTTCGGCTCATCAATGCTTTTCCCCGAATCACACTCTTGATGGATAGAGTTTTTAACAGAATTAATGACTTCCTTATTTGGTTCCAAATCAATTACCCTCCCCCTAATTTCGGTGCCTGTTTCCAAGTTGGTAACATTCCTTTTCACAGCATTCAACCTAGCATTTAATTCCTCCGCAAACTCCTCTCTTTCCATATTCGAACTTTCAGCAACTCGCTTCCCGGAATTTATGTTTCCGACCACCTCACTTGCATCGGACTCCTTTCTTCTCAGCGCCTCATCCTCCTTCAGGCCCAACTTATCATAAAATCCCGGAACATAGATCACCCTTTGATTCGTCAGATTGTACGGTGTTGCTCTTAGTGAGGGCCCAAACTGTTGATCTTCTTCCTTTAGAGTTCCTTTGCTCTGTAACCAAAGCGGACAATCTCTATCACCGTGGGAAAGCCTGCCGCACCAGAAACAGAAATTTGGTAGTCTCTTATATACTTGAAAACCACCCAAGTTTTCTCACCATTCTCTAGAGTTATGAGTCTCCCACGGCACAAAGGTTCAGTTATGTCAATTTTTACTCGTACCTGCATGCAGCAGCTCCCTTCCTCAGTTTCTACTCCAATGGATCTTACCACCTCCCCAATAATATCACATAGTTGTTCAACCACCTCAGTAGTCATGTATCGTATAGGGATATCACGAACCTGAACCCAAAACATCACGACATTGAAAGACAAAGATCGCAGCGAAATATCCTTCTCATACCTCATGACCACCACCAAATGTTTATCAAAACTCCATGGTTGGTTCATCAAAATTCGATTAACATCCCTCTCATCATCAAACCCAAATAGAACTTTATGATCATTCATATTTCTAATCATTAAGCCGTCGCTGCACCTCCAAACTTGTTTAAAAGTTCGACCCATTGCCTCCATATTTAGCGCTCGCGTCGTTAAAAACTTCGCCACTATCAAGTACTCATTCTTCCTTTGTACCTTCAGCAATACAAATCTGGATTCCTCTTTCTTTGTTAGTGATAATTTTTTCCACGACTTTGATAAATCCTCCATGTTAACGCACAAGAGAAATTTTCCATGGAATACCTATATGTTTCCCTCAACCCAAAACAATACAACCCACAAGCTCTACAAGCACCCTTGGCACTCTAGAGGACACACACACCTACAATGAGGGACAGAAGTTCTACAGCCTAAATGCCAAATTTTTAGTTGTTATTTAAATAGTGAAATTTGAAACGATGTACTATCCTTTTAGATAGGCTTAGGGTGTCCATCTTCTCTACATGTAACTGAGCTTCCAGATCCATGTCTTCTAGTTAGAGACATTTTGTTTTAATTTCTATTATAGCTCAGTAGTAGGGCTTTCTTAGTTAATTTAGTAAATAAAATTTATTAGATTTAGGTGACCAATCAAACTTTAGAAATTTAATGGTTGGTGGAAACTCCTAAAAATGAATATAATTAAGGAAATTCACTCAGACATACCTCACCCTAACGTGGCTATGGTCCAATATTAGTTTGGGAAAAATCACATTTTAAACCTTATTATTTCGGAGTATAACAAATTTAATCCTCATTTCAAAGTAAACCTTAAATAGCTTCAAAAAAAAATGGCGAAACTATAACATTGGTCCCTCAAGTTTATCCTATGTGCATAATTGGTCCCTCAAGTTTGAAGTGAGCACAATTGGTCCCTCAAGTTTTAAAACTGAGTTGTATTAGTCATTTTATTAACTGCCGTTAGTAGTGTTGCTTACGTGGTTAACGGAACAATGATTTTTCATTTTTTTTAATGATGTGGCATTTCTTTTATTAAAAAATTATGAAAAAAAAAATTACACGTTGCCAACAACTTTGCCCGTGGCCATTATTCTATTAAGCATTTCACACTTGTCAATGTTTTTCATTTTCCTGTTTTTTGGGCCATTTTAATTACAACATCTAAAACAAAACAATTTCCTCCATACCAAATCTCTAATCCGTCGTTTATCCACAAAAAGAGAAGTTTCTGATCTGCCACTCTAACCCCACCGCCACCATCCTTCACATGAACCCCATTCGACTGCAAATTTGCAAGCGAATGCAAAATGAACATCCTAACTCAACTTCGCATTCTTACCAGGTTGACCCGCCTCAGTTGGCAAGGAGATTGTTGATCAGTGCTTGGACCATATCAGAAAGCTTGCCAACAACTGCACTGGCCTCCAAGAATTTCTGGTTTTTAATACCGATGGTGGACGCACTGGTTCTGGGCTTGGCTAAAGGCAAGCCTTTTTCTAGAGAGAGAGGAAGTCCCACCGGTCAAATTTCGAGCATTTTCAGAACCTTGATCGCGGCGATTCTAGCGCAATTGGACAGAGGATCGCGGCTGATTTTTCCAGCGGCGTCGCCAGATATTTTCGTGATGGAGATCTTGCCGGGATGGACGGATAAGTCGATGGAGAGGGAGATGAAGTCTCCGAGACCGTCAACGGCGCAGCTGAGGAAGTCGAAGCCGTGGCCAAGGTTAGCCACGGTGGCAGGAATGAAGGTTTTGACGGAGGCGAATATGGGTTCGGGTTCAAGTTCGGGTATGTGGGTGGGTCTGGAATTCAGAATAGACAGGTTGTAGCTGCAGGTGCAGCGTAATGAGTTGAGTTTGAGAGTGGGTGAGATACGATTCAATGTAGGAGGAGGAGGAGTTTGATACCAAAGAGCCATTGCTTTGCTTTATCTTTTTCTTTTCTTTGATCCAACTTCGCATTTTGGAATTTTTTAATAAAAGAAATGCCACATCAGTAAAAAAAATAACAAATCATTGTTTTGTTAGCCATGTAAGCAACACTACTAACGGCAGTTAATAAAATGACTAATACAACTCAGTTTTAAAACTTGAGGAACCAATTGTGCTCACTTCAAACTTGAGGGACCAATTGTGCACATAAGGTAAACTTAAGGGACCAACATTGTAGTTTCGCCAAAAAAAATCTTATATAGTTTCAAAAGTAACAAATTAAATCTCACTCATTTGAGTGGAATTATATTTTGTTTGTGATTTAATACGGGTTAAGAGTTTAACTTGTTACTTTTTGAAACATCATGATCTTATTTGTTACATGTCCTAATTAATAGTGTTTAAAAAGTGAAAATAATGACTATCCTAATTGTAAATTTGCAAGTGTTACATGTGTATTTTGAATGATTTTTTTAGTAGTGTCAACACTTTTCATTGAACTTAATTCGAGATTTATGCATTTGCCAGTAACTGATATAGCCAAGAGTGTGTTAAGACCTAGCACCAAAATATGAACACTGAAATAGCATTAAAATAATAAAATTGTGTGTTGATGTGTTCATTTTTGTAGCCCAACTGATATTTTATGCTCTTTTGGATTAATGAATACCAAGATAGCATTAAAGTCATTATCTAGTGTGTGGGTCTGTTCATCTTTATATATATATATATATATATATATTTATATATATTATGATATGTCTTATTCAGCCATTTCCAAGTAATTTGGTGACTGACAAATGCATAAATCGCAAAATTATTATAAATTAAAAAAAATCATATTGAGTTTAATATTGATTATGGTTATTGATACCATAATTTTAAGAGTATTTTATCTTTTGAAAAAAGAAAAAAGAAAAATTGTAATTGTTACTTTTTATTTTTTATTTTTTTTTAATCAACTACAACTTTATCTAATATATATATATATATATATATATAAAATAAAAAAATGAGGTCCAAGTTTTTTTTTTTTTTTTAAAATAATATAGACAGAAGACATAGAGGATGGAGTGAAAAGACAAAACTTACAAGTTGAGAGACTCTTTTTGCGTGTTCTTACTCCAGGCCCAAGTGTATACATATTTTTGATTCTTTAATATAATTCTATCTTTTATCTCAAAAAGAAAAAATATTTATTATTATGATTATAATTATTATATTATAGTATACACTTTTGGACCACGGGGACATTATCTAACTAGCCGCAACCCTTACCTGCAGCCTGCATAGAGTTTTTTTTTTTTTTTTTTTTTTTAAGGAAAAAGGCTGCATAGATTTTATTAAAACAAATACTTAGATTATAATACAAAAGGAACAAAAATCACACATAAGAATTTATTTTAGTATAATAAATTACTTTTTCTATTTTATATACTCATTCTACAAATTATTTCACGTTAGATTATATTCGGTTTTTATTGATGAAATTTAGCATGATACAGCCCAATTTCATCAACAAAGACTGAAGGCCCCATACATGGGTCTATTACACCAACATGAGAATTATGCGAGGACCACGCAGCTAACACATGAGCTGTGTTATTTGCAGCTTTTCTAACCCAGCAAAAAGAGCAGTCTTTCTTTATATTATTCTATGGCTTATCCTTGACTTTTTGAATGTTACTCCATAATTGAATAATTCAACTGACCTTTCTCTAAAAAGAAAGTACTTCATAATGATTCTGAAAGCGAACGTTCTGATATTTTTGAATAGTAGACAATGATATTCAGTGCGAACGTTTCAATTTAATTATTGGTCTATGGCTTATCCTCAACTTTGTTGAATAATACTACATTTTATTTTATATTTTTGTGTTTTAGGTTAATGTATATACTTACCATACATTTTAAAAAACATTTTAAAAAACTTTTTATGAGAAATTGAAAAACTAACAAAAAATTTATCACTTTTTTATTTTTCCATAAAAAGTTCTTTAAAATGGTTTACTAATGTATGCTCTAAGAGCACACCTTAATAAAACCCTCTTTTTAAGATCCTAAAAAAAAAACATGTTTTTCACGGTCTTATTAGAGCATTTGCATCAGTTTATGTATAATAGAAAAATGTGTAAAATTTACGTAGTGTTAGGTTTTTAGACCCCTGTAAACACAATATGTTTAACCTAATTAATTAACCAAGTGAATAATTAGGTTTATTATTCAGATCTAGATTAAAACAAACATAAATTATATCATGCAAAGCAGCGGAAAATAAAAAATACAATGATATGATCACCCAGAAAAACTAAACAAGTAAAAAACCTGGGGAGAATTAAACATAACTATCCTCAAGGTAAAAAGCAAATCCTCTATGAAAGAATTGAAGTTTGTATAATAGAACTTAGACCACTAATATTCTATTACTATCTTGAGTAGAAAAATTACTACCATGAACCCATGATAGTTTCGAGTCCACAAACTATTTCTTTCCTTGGCCTTTGCAACACAAGCACCCACATTTGTAATAAAAAACACAAACTCTCTTGTTTGTGACTCCGAGACCACCATTGAAAGTTTAGATCATCAGCATCTTTGATGATTAGAGAAGGCAGCAACTTCTACAACACCGAATCTTAAGATTCTTCAAGGAATAACACTGGTAGAAGATATGAGAGAGCTTTTTGGGTACAAAACCCTAGATACAAAAGAGGCACATTCTTCTCTCTCTAAAAAGCCTCTTAAAAATATGCTTAGGGTTTCCTTTATATACTAGGAGAAGTAGATCTGAAACACTAATCTTTTTGGGCTTGAACTGCTATTGGACCGAACTTAAAATTTTGCAGATATGTATTTCGATTGGTTAAGCCTGTCTCTCAATTGGTCGAACCAGGCAATTTCTAAAATCTTTTTTTTGCAACTTGCTTGTTCTTAGATCTTGACTTGTATCACCTTGAGCATTGTCTAATAATACCTATAGACTCTAGGATCTATATCTAGACAAATTTGTGTTTACGATTTGCCAATTGTTCTAAACTTTTAGAATCTAACACGTAGTTTTGTTTAAAAAGACTCATATCAGTTCGTGTATAATTGTGTAAATTTACAAGTTTGCTACAATAACTGTGTAAATTTATACTAACACTGTTTATTTTGCATTTAGTTGTTTATTCTTTCTTTATGTATGTGAATAAAGAGAAACAATTTTAAAAATCAAGAAAAGTTGATATTTTTATGAAATATAGACTCTAGGATCTATATCTAGACAAATTTGTGTTTACGATTTGCCAATTGTTCTAAACTTTTAGAATCTAACACGTAGTTTTGTTTAAAAAGACTCATATCAGTTCGTGTATAATTGTGTAAATTTACAAGTTTGCTACAATAACTGTGTAAATTTATACTGTCACTGTTTATTTTGCATTTAGTTGTTTATTCTTTCTTTATGTATGTGAATAAAGAGAAACAATTTTAAAAATCAAGAAAAGTTGATATTTTTATGAAATATAGTGTAAAATAGATAATCTAATATGAGATGTTTTGAAAAGTGAGTATGCAAAATAGAAAAAGTAAGTTCTTATACTATTTTTTTGCCCATTGCCCTTCATCCAATTCGGTAGGGATCCACACATATTATAAGACTGTCTCACAAGATAATTGTCAACCTACAGGTGGTGGACAGTCACTTTTACAGGGGCTAAACATTTTTTTTTCCTTCTATTACTCACATTCAATCATATCAACAAGTTATGGTAAACATTTTTTTTCCTTCTAAACTATTTTTTTTTTTTTTTGCTGGGTAAATGTGGAGGATCGAACCCCTTAGCTGAAGGTTACAATTAGAATTGGGTGCCACTAGGCTACAAGGTCCAGTGGCAGTTATAGTAAAATCTGTGTGCATAAATTTTCTCAGGTGATATCTTGACAATTTTACTGTATTGAGAATTTGTGATAACTTGTCTCTCACAATCAAGACTCTTGCATAATAGTAACGTGTCGGCTCCTCATCTTGAAAAAAAAATGTTCATGCGACCTTTTCTCGCGCAAAGTCTATGCCATCTAGTTTTGTCAAATTGGGTCATCATGTTTTTTTAAATACAGCAATTTCAATTGTCAATGTTTTTACCAAAAGAAAAAAAAAAACAGTGAATTGTCAATCAGTGAATAATCTATGGGATTTTAGCCCAAAGTTTATCTCAAAAGAACTACTACGATGTCATTATAGTATAATATTGACATTGATAACATTATAAAAAAAATATTAAAACTCAACAAGTTAGTCCGTTTCTTATGCTTTCACTTCATCACTGCCTGCTGAGGACGACTTGCCTAACAAGAGTTTATTATATCTTATCTGATCCTTATGGCCAAAATGGGAAATTAACATTAATTTTTAAACAATATAATTAGTAGTAACAGCTTTCAAACTATATTTTTTACTAGCATCTCGAGTCTAAGAGACTCGATTTAAGGCTTATAAATCGAGTTTTTGAGACTCGATTTTCATGAGTTGATCACGTCTGATATGACATTTTTTTCACGTGGCGTCTATCTGAAAATTGAGTATCTAAGAATCGATTTCTAACCCAAAAAAATTTAAAAAAATTTTAAGTCTCATGTACAAGCCGAAATACCCAAAAACAAATTTAAGAAATCCCAAACACATCAATCCTAATCCTAGAGACTCAGATCAGAGGGAGAGAAAGAGCTCACCTCATCAGCGCGGGGTCGCGCGGCCTGGGTCGCGCACGGTGGTCTGAAGCCAATCTGAAGCCACCCACTCCGATCTCGATCTTCTCTCTCTTTCTGTTTTTTTTTTTTTTTTTTTCTTTGGGTTCTTCTTTGATGTTCTGGTGGTTCCTCTTTGATTTGTTCTTATTTATAAGGGTTATAAATAGAGTCTTAGAGACTCGATTTCCATGTGGTCGCCACGTGGAAAAATATGCCACATCAAACGTAATTAGAGCATGGAAATCGAGTCTGTGATGCTTGATTTATAGGCCAAAATCGAGTCTTATAGACTCGAGATGCTAGTAAATAATATAGTTTGGGAACCGGAACTACTAACTATATAGTTGAAAAATTATGATTAGTTACCCATTTTCGCCGATCCTTATCAACCAACATGCTAATTGTTTTCCTTTATGCACCTAAACTTCTAAAAATATAGTATATCAATTGGGAATAATCCATGGTATTATATTCTAAATGAAGTCAAAATCCTTTTTCTTTTCTTTTTTTCCTCAGTGGAGGTTAGAATCCATGGTTTTATTAGATAAGGTGAAACAGAGATGGACAAAAGTAGGAGCTGCCCGGCTGGGCTGATTGTTCATCTTGTTGTTGGGAAAAATTCTATATAACTATAAATAAATTTTAGCAAGCACAGTATAACCACACAAGAACACAAAGATTTATGTGAAAACCCTTTCTCCTTGAAATGAAAAACTACGAGACAAACTCCGAATAATTTTACCATATCAAATAGAGATTACAACACTTAGAGATACAACTTGAGTAAAGAAAAACTCTTTTTTTTCTTTTCACTCACTGCTCTTTCTCACTATGTATTTTCTCTTACCCTCTCTATTTTTCTCCTCTTTTACTTGCTCTCACTCACGCAGTTCTTCAAGACTGCACCAGTCCTCAGTCTCACTTGCTGGGACTTCTCTTTTCTCTGGGGGCTTCACATCTTCACTCCTTTGGGACTTCACTTCTTCAGCCCCTACCCAAATGGCCGAATGGCCTCTCCATTTATTTCTTCATCTTTTCCTTCTTTTCTCCCTTTCACACTCTTCACATCAAGTCACAATAAATGCAAGCCAACTTATCTTGATTTTGCTTCAACCAATTTCTTTTCTTCAGCTCTACCTTAGCCGAATTAATGACCCTTGCCTTTTGCTTCTTTCTTTTCTTTCTTCCTTCAGCGTGTCCAACACGCCTAAGCCAACCAACCCCAATAACTCATGCTGACTTTTGTACATAATTATAGAGGAAAAGATGAACCCAATTTCTTCTTTCAGACAAGCTACTCCAGCAAACCCTTTTCATTTTGCTAACTTCTCAGCACTTGTCCAACAATCTCATTTAATGAGCTTAAGACAAAGTGTGGACTGGAACATGCTGCAGCGCACCCAACACTTGTATGGGTCAAATAATATGTTAAGACACGCCCGGGGGCGCTAACACACACACTTTTAAGCCTTTATGGTATACAATCACAAATTTTTGAGAATTTTTTTATTTAATAATTATACGCATGGAGTAAATCTTGAACATAAAACCATATTACTCTCCTTTAATAGTAGGAACAGCCATTTAAATACAGAATCTTACCCTATGTTTATAAGGAAGGGATGATAGGAGACAAGAAGAGAGTAAAGACTCCCTCTGTTCCAAACATACCTATAAAGCACCTATGTTTAAGCTTTGAAAAATATAGAAAATTTTAATCTGATTCTTTTAGTTTAAAAAGTTAGAATTAGGTCATCAAATAGTTTTAAAAAGTTGCAATTGGGTCATTTTTATTTTTATCAATCAAATGTGACGGTCTAACAGAAATGGTTCTTGATATAAAGAAAGGAAAGAGAAATAAAAGATCCAACAGCAAGAGACATGCAACTTTTTGGGGTTTTTTTTTTTTTTTTTTTTTTTTTTTTTTTTTTTTTTTTTTGCTGACCATAAAAAATGTCACCCGAATAAACTATATATAACAACGCAAAAAAAAAAAAAAAAAAAAAAAAAAAAAAAAAATGCCACTAGTGTATATAACTTTCTTAAATCATGAAATGTGAAGATTTGGAAAATGTTAAAGCATACTCTAGATTGTACTACTTTTAACATTTACAATTGAAATAAATATATTTGGTGAATTAAAAAAAAAAATGTATATAAATGAGTTGTTTTGGTTATTTTTTACTATAACCCCTGGCCTGCACGTATGGTGATGTGTCCACTAATAACACCAACTCCCACTTAAAAATCACCATGATTTTGGCCAAGCCAACTGATGGAATGATTTAATTGCGACATTTTTTGTAATGGTAACTTTTGTAAGTTTTGGAGAATTTAAAGATGCGTCCATTGGTGAATAACTTATTTAGCTGAAATTAAAATTTTTTTACTGAAAATACTGTACATAAAGATAAAAATTAGCTGAATAGTACATGAGATCATGAATAGTACCAAATAGTACCAAAAAGTGCAATAAAACTTATAAATAATAGAAAAAATAAGCTGAAAATTACAAATAAGCAGAAATTTTCAGCTAAACGCACACCAAAATTTTCATTCAGCATTAATTGCAGCTTGAAGGACCATGTGTACCGATACATTTATTTTCTAGGCTTTGAACATAAGTTCTGCACACCTAATGTTGAAATCAAACACAAGCTTGAAGCTCCTACAATGGTGGAATCATACATAGAGAGAGAAAGAAAAGAGAGGGAAATTGTTGTGAATGATTTTGTATATTATAAATATTTGACTCTGCTTCTTTGGGTCCGTTTAGATTGAACTTATTTTTGCTGAAACTGAAAACATTATAGCAAAATAGTTTTTAAATGTGTGAATAGTGCTGTAGGACCTGTGAATAGTGCATGAACCGTGCGTGAACAGTGTTTTTTATCTCCTGCACAGTAAATTCATGTGATTTTACTGTTCACGTAGTGCAGGAAAAAAAAAAAAAAGGACTGAAAACGTAAACGCAAAACGTAAACGCCAAATTAAGTACAATCCAAACGGGTACTTTATATACCAGAAACATAGTAACCACCTAACCAACAATCAAGTCAATCAATACAAACATAACAAGTGGCAGATACCTAATTAACTAAGTATACTCATAAAACGACACCCGTTTAATGTACTTCCACTCTATGCTACTGTACTGCTATATACAAACTACAATAAAGAACTACTAAACAAATATCTAAAGAATATTCTATGCTATGACAAATATCTACATAATATTCTATGCTTGACAAATATCTACAAGACTCAAATATCTACCACATATTTAACCCCTATCATCAAAGATCAAACCCGTGGTGTCCAACGGTCAAAATAAGGTGGTTCTTCGAGAATAGTCTCTCAGCTCCTTTCATACACAACTGTTATATATATATATATATATATATATATATATACACACACATAGGCCGGCCAAGTTGTGAATTGTAAAAGACGTACTGAACATATAACAAACATTCGATTATGTTTTCTGTAATAATGGCGTCGATTAGGTCTCTCCTCAAAACACTTTTCGATCAATTCATCCACAAAGATTTCCATGAAGCCGTTGCTAAGATGACTCTCATAGACGCTTTCCTCTTCCTTGTAATTACTAAAACTTTACCTTATAATGCTTCATTGTTTTTACTTCAAGTCACAATCTTATATTAGTTATTAGTGTGTATGTGTGTGTTTTATTTTTATATATTTTTTGACATTATATATCTTTCATGTTAACTTAACATTTTCCATGCATGCAGATTGTTCACTCCATTGATAAGTTGGGAATATGGCCTCGATTACCAGTGATCTTAGGTCTCTTCTATCTGGGAATTCGCCGGCACCTTCATCAAGAGTACAACTTGTTCAACGTCGGTAGATCTGCGGTCGGGGTTCGGTTTAACCCCATGGATTATCCATATAGGGCTGCTGATGGAAAATACAATGATCCCTTTAATGGAGATGCCGGCAGTGAAGGAACTTTCTTTGGTAGAAATGTTCTTCCTGTTGATCAAAAGAAGAAGGTATTAAAAAAAAACAAAGAAAGATTAATGTAATTCTCAGCTGGGGGACCCTATGATTACCATATCATATAAATATCTACTCTAACCCTATGTCTTAATCAAAATTCTATCACCAAAAGTTTTATTTTATTTTATTTTATCTTAAAATTCTTAATCTTAGAGTATGTGCTACTGCCCTTTTGAGAGTTTTTCACCACACGATCTATATATAGTAGATTTGTTTTTTTCTCATATCTTCAAAATTCATCAATTAATATTATTAAGATAATTTGTTTACCAAAAGTCCGAAGGAATTTTTTTTTTTTTTTAAGTTTTATTATTAAAAAATTACTTTAGCAATCTCCAATTATTTATTGTTTTGATAAAATTCCAGTAGTAATAATGATGTGCTCTTTCACTTAGCTTAACTAATATTTGGGTATTCATATTGTTGCTTCCTAGTGTGTGACAATTGTTTTTTCTTTTATATATATTCTTGTGGGGCCCAATAATCTATGGGCCAGGCCCATTTGCTCGTGGGGAGTCCGAAGGCCCAAGCCGAGGAGAGCTATGGCCCAAGCCCGATAACATAGAGCACAAGACTGTTTTTGGAATACAGCCGAGGACAGTTCAGTCTTCGGCAGATCCAAAATCCCACCGGAATAAAGGGGTAAAACTGGCATAGGACTAAACTTGAAAAGAGACCTAAAATATCTTGGGAAAGTTACCCTTATGACCCTTCCCAGATAAGACTTTGCACCTAGTAGAGCCGTATTCTTCAGCTTTATCAATCATCCCCAACAATTCTGGGATTAGACTGATGGGACAAATATCAGTCTTGTAAAGATTGACCCTACACGTGGACGAAGGACAGTTAACGCAGACGAGTATAAAAGAAGGAAGTAAGTAAATCTAAAGGCGAGTCCCATCCCACCTCCAAAAGAAAGAAAGACTACATGGGTGAGAACACCTCAACAACACCTGACTTCACCGAAAAAGCCCATCGTTGGGTAACCGAGGAAGACCTTAATGGTCCTCGGATCAAATCCGAGGAGTCTCATCCCATAGGGTGCGACGCCGTAGGGCTTAAATGTTCAAGCCCAACTCCTTTTTCTACAATGAATTCCTCTAAAACCAAGACCGGGCACCGCCCCGTGACTAACGGCTAGTTTTTCATGCCCACTCTCTACAAATCATATTGTGAGGGATCTTTCATGTGCGAGCCCAACATCATTATTGGGCCGCAAAAGAATTGTGCCCTTACAATTGGCGCCGTCTGTGGGAAGTTTGCGCGTTGGCGCGGGTGGCGTTGGAGTCAACTCTCTAGCAAGCAGAAATTCCTGGGGTTTCCTCCGTCTCCGACGACATACAGTTGCTGCTCCAGCATAAACTTCTCCTAGGGGCTACGCCTTGCAGTGCCAAGGGCGTGGGCATCTCTAGGGGCTTCCGGCCTCAAGTCAACTTTCCCCGCCCTGGTATAGGGGCTTATGGTCAAAAAATAAACCAAGTAAAAAAAATCTCACAAGTTTTGAACAGAACCAAGGCCTTGCATGGTCCTCGGACTCAAGCCTATGGGGAAACCAAGTACAAAAAAAGAAAGCTCATAAGTTTTGGACAGAACCAAGGCCTTGCATGGTCCTCGGACTCAAGCCTATGGGGAAACCAAGTACAAAAAGAAAGCTCATAAGTTTTGGACAGAACCAAGGCCTTGCATGGTCCTCGGACTCAAGCCTATGGGGAAACCAAGTACAAAAAGAAAGCTCATAAGTTTTGGACAGAACCAAGGCCTTGCATGGTCCTCGGACTCAAGCCTATGGGGAAACCAAGTACAAAAAGAAAGCTATAAGTTTTGGACAGAACCAAGGCCTTGCATGGTCCTCGGACTCAAGCCTATGAAACCAAGTACAAAAAGGTTTTGGACAGAACCAAGGCCTTGCATGGTCCTCGGACTCAAGCCTATGGGGAAACCAAGTACAAAAAGAAAGCTCATAAGTTTTGGACAGAACCAAGGCCTTGCATGGTCCTCGGACTCAAGCCTATGGGGAAACCAAGTACAAAAAAGAAAGCTCATAAGTTTTGGACAGAACCAAGGCCTTGCATGGTCCTCAGACTCAAGCCTTTGGAGAAACCAACTACTTGTAAGGAAAAACTACATTACGTGCACTTTAGGATTTATCCGAGGAAAACTCTCCATTAACAATTGGGTTAGTTCCTAAATAGCGAGGATTCTCAAGTCTGCTTTTGGATCTGCAGCGCCAAAGGGACTGATGTGATACGGTGCAATATATTACCCTAAAGCACAATCAAAGTCCCTCGCTACTCGGCTACCCTCTCGGACATTGGTCTAGCATGCATTGCGCAGCACTCAGCGACTATCCCGGTTAGTTCCAAGAGTTTAATTTATTGAAGATTACCATTGTTATACTTGATAATATTTGTGAGTTTAAACCAGTAGGAATCTGTGTTAGGGCATTTTTCTGCCCGGAATATCATTAAGGGCAAGCTTACATTTAATATTCATGCACAAAGTAGTTGTTACGGAGAAGAAAAGTATGTATAAAGAAATAGACACATATTTTATTAAGACAAAGGAACAGTACAGTGTGCAATGAAAAGCTGAAACAAGCTTACATTGAAGCTAACTACGTAAGTAAAGAAAAATACAAGAGAGTGAAGATAAAGCCGAGGAGGTAGCACAGAGGAGAAGTTGGCTACTGCCTCGAGACCTTATTCCTCCTCAATGCTTTTGCACGCCCATAACTCAGGCAGCAAAAGAACCCGACTTAAGCCTCACACCGCTGAGGGAAAGATGCAGGGAGCCGGAAGTTGAGGAGCCTTCACCAAAAATTTGCCTGCGACAAGGCAGAGGCGCTGGGGGCGGAGAATCTTTCTTCTGACACACCAAAATTCTGGCATGAACAGAACCTGCTTCGGATTTTGACTAAAAGAGGGAGAAACACCCTTTCCCCTCTGTCAAACTGGAATATTCTCTTGAATTTATGCCTCCTTTGCCCGTACCTCACTATCTGGAATCTCAGGAGGACACAGCGCCTTTGTGGCGGAGAGAGTTCCTTTGCCCCAACCCTCGCCTCAAACATAATGTACTAGGAGAGGAGACTGAAGGATTTGTGTGAAAGTAAAGCAACTTTCTCTCCTATTTATTTAAAAGATAAGGTGGTGGCATTTAATTCACGCAGCGTCCCAAGGAACGCTACAGACAAAACGTCTCCGGCTCAATTTCCAATGCCGTCTGCAACCCTGAGATTAAAGGAGCCTCGTGAAGGCGCACCTCGAACACTGGGACGCCAAAAAGTACCGCGTGACCTAAGACTACGGAAATGCCCCCTAATTTGTGGGCCCAGTAAATTCGCGGCCCAGGCCCGTTCAACATAGGGGCCCAAGGACAGAACCAAGGCCTTGCATGGTCCTCGGACTCAAGCCTATGGGGAAACCAAGTACAAAAAATAAAAATTACAAATTTTGGACAGAACCAAGGCCTTGCATGGTCCTCGGACTCAAGCCTATGGGGAAACCAAGTACAAAAAATAAAAATTACAAGTTTTGGATAGAATCAAGGCCTTGCATGGTTCTCGGACTCAAGCCTATGGGGAAACCAAGTACAAAAAATAAAAATTACAAGTGTTGGACAGTACCAAGGCCTTGCATGGTCCTTGGACTCAAGCCTATGGGGAAACCAACTGCTCGGATAGGGAAAGTCCTCGGCCCAAATACTGTAAAATGTTAAGGCCAATAAGAGTGTTAGGATGATGGCGGGACGCTCCGCTATTCGGCAGCCTAAGGGGGCTGTTCATTTTTGCGGGTGATATGCCTTCGAATAATTACTTCCTACACCACGTAGAACATCCAGTTCTAATCTCGGCTTTGTTTCGGGCAAGTATCGCTATTTACAGGTACGCATTGCTATGTCAAACAATTCTATTAAAGTTATGGTGACATCTTTTTATTAGCCAGTATTTTGGCTTTAGTTATCATTGATTCAAATGCTATATTATTGTGCCGAGCAGCATTTGCAAATTTAAAAAAAAAAAAAAAGAAAGCATAGAGACAGAACATGCGAAATAAAATAACAACAATTTTTATTAATATGAAAAATTATTACAACGTACAAAGAGGGGCTCAAACAAGCCTATACAAAATGTGAACTGCCTAAGCAACGATAACATCCGCAGTGCAGATAAGTAAACAGTCAGGCGTCTTTTAAACTCGTTTTCAAAGTCTCTCCAATCCCTGCCTCAATACTGCTCATATTACGATAAGAACCTTCTTTGGAAAGAGATGAAGGAGAAGGAAATAGTAAGGAAGAAATCAATGAAGAAGATGGAGGAGATGAATGAGGAAGATGGAGGACATGAGTAAAGAAAGAAGAGAAGAAGAGAGAAGAGATGAAAAGAAAGAAAAGGAGCAAAAGAGGGAGAAGAGAAAGCCTCAGAATGGATTTGGTGCTAGGAAGACTAAGAGAGGGAGGCGGAGAGGGCCACCAGTGAACGAAGAGAGGAAGAAGCAGAGACACTTAGTCCCTGCCTCGGTCCTGACTCCTAACACGCTGGGGCCATATTAGGTGAGCTCATAAGAGAGCGGTTGGTTATGATGATGGGAGTTCTCGACTCAGTCACGCCGAAAGTTGGACGTGATGAGTCCCTGCTTTGGATTTTGGCTAAAGGGAAGGTGAGACGAATCTTAAGTCTCCGCCACCCTTGCCCTGACCGAGCCATTTCGAGTTTTATTAGAACACGGTGCTTTGAGGAGGGGTATGGCTCCTTCATCACTCGTTATGGTAAACGTATTCTGATTGGGTGTATAACAATTGGGTTAAGTAAACGCTAAGGGGGAGGGGCTGAGGATCTTGGATCTCGGAGAGGCAAAAGGGTCTCTGTACAAAAGTGATGGCCTCCTACTTGCCTTCTTATAGGGAGGGCAAAATGGAAGGTATTAAATTCGTTCTGGTTTCCAAAAGAATCTGAAAAACAAAAGGTGCGTCCGTTCCACTTCCCCACCTCATCAGATGAGCCGTCGGACGTAAATAAGTCTCGTAAAGGGAAGTCATTAAAGGCGCATCTTGGACAGCCAAACGGCAGGAGCGGGTCACGAGCAAATTAAAGGGAGCGCCTTGTAAGCCGATATATCTTCTGGGCAGGTGGAGAAACCGTCAGCATTAATGGAGGGCTAAATTAAAGGAGCAGTAATAAAGGCTCAGCATTGCCAAAACCCTCCTTTCCAACCAGGAGGTTGGACAGCCGGGTTTTGAGGAGCTATTGTGGGGCCCAATAATCTATGGGCCAGACCCATTTGCTCGTGGGGAGTCCGAAGGCCCAAGCCGAGGAGAGCTATGGCCCAAGCCCGATAACATAGAGCACATTACTGTTTTTGGAATACAGCCGAGGACAGTTCAGTCCTCGGCAGATCCAAAATCCTACCGGAATAAAGGGGTAAAACTGGCATAGGACTAAACTTGAAAAGAGACCTAAAATATCTTGGGAAAGTTACCCTTATGACCCTTCCCAGATAAGACTTTGCACCTAGCAGAGCCGTATTCTTCAGCTTTATCAATCATCCCCAACAATTCTGGGATTAGACTGATGGGACAAATATCAGTCTTGTAAAGATTGACCCTACACGTGGACGAAGGACAGTTAACGAAGACGAGTATAAAAGAAGGAAGGAAGTAAATCTAAAGGCGAGTCCCATCCCACCTCCAAAAGAAAGAAAGACTACATGGGTGAGAACACCTCAACAACACCTGACTTCACCGAAAAAGCCCATCGTTGGGTAACCGGGGAAGACCTTAATGGTCCTCGGATCAATCCGAGGAGTCCTATCCCATAGGGTGCGACGCCGTAGGGTTTAAATGTTCAAGCCCAACTCTTTTTTCTACAATGAATTCCTCTAAAACCAAGACCGGGCACCGCCCCGTGACCAACGACTAGTTTTTCAAGCCCACTCTCTACAAATCATATTGTGAGGGATCTTTCATGTGCGAGCCCAACATCATTATTGGGCCGCAAAAGAATTGTGCCCTTACAATTCTATTTTTGGTGAGTTATTTCAAAAACTAGAAAAAAGAATTATTTAATTTTACAAATTAATTAATAATATATAATAATTCTTCGGTTTGATATTTTTTTTTATTACAGTTAGTTTATTGGTAAAGTCTATAATAGTTGAATAAGAAATTTGGGGTTCAATTCCTACCTACACCAAAAATCGATTGGTATCTTGGTATAATGATAAAGAATTATCATTAGGAACAGACGTTATAAGTTTTTTTAAAAAAAAAAAATTCCTTAATACTTGTTCCACCATCATGTGACTAACAGAAATTCTCTGTCACAAAAGAGTAAGTCTACTTCCACAACAATTTTCACCACAATTTGCTTACATAACGAGTTGTAAGTAGTGAAAATAAAATGATAAGTTCATGATTCAACCACTCACGAGTCGTCATGTGAAAAAATTATGACAAAGTTGCGAAACTAATTGTGTACTAGATTTACTAGTCACAAAAGCTCGCTGTGGTCATAACATATATTTGTTAACGTTGTTCCTCCATGATGTGACTAACAATGAGTTTTTAATATTTTTTTATATTCTATTTTTTGTAAGCATTTTTATTGGTACTAGTATTATCTTGATTTTTGCTAAGCAAGCAATGAATTTCATTGGAATACTTTTAATTAATCAATAGCAAAATAATGATTTTAGCTAAGGGTGCAAGATTGAAAACACAAGATTGGAAGCAATTAATTCCAAAAACATTAATCAATATAAACAAAAAATAAAAAATTAATTAAAATATAAATTTTGACTCTAAGGTAAATATAAAAAATTTTTTAAAAATATTTCTTAAGAAGTTAAATTTAGTTAGTTTTCATCGTTGAATTTTGAAAATTTGACATTTTTCTATAATTTCTTTAATTCTTGATATTCTTAAATATGTATATCTCAATTAATATATGTTTGACTAAACAATTATTCATCCTTTGATATCCCATTTAATTTTGCAATCAAAAATTTAATTTTATTATTCATAAATCTATTCAGAAAATGTACCTTAAATTTTCTATATATTTCTTAATTTCTTTTAAAAATAAAGGTGGCAATTGTATTATTACATCTTACTTTTTAAAATAAAATAAACTAATGAAAATAAGTTCATTTATACACACTCATATGATGGTTTTCTTTCAAAATTTATTAATTAAAATTATTATAATAAATTTCTATAGTTGAGATTTTAAATAGAAACCTTACAATAGAAATATTTAAATAAATTTTATTATTTATTTAATGACTTTTTTTCAGAAGATATTTATTTTATGATTGAATAGCATTTTTCTTTCACAAACTTATATAATATAATTAGAATTCAGTCTTTCATGTCATACTTATGTCATATCGTAGTTCACTATAAGAGGTATGGCTTGTGAGTTGTGAGGATATGTTATATCTTTTTTCTTCTTTTTTTTCTTCAAAATTTATTAATTAAATTACTAAGATAATTTTCTATACCTTAAAATTTATTTCCAAAATTTTAAAAATTAAAAGACCAAACCAATTGAAAACTATTATTTGAAATCTCAAAATTTTTTGTTATTTATTTTATGAACAATTGCCTCAATCATCTTATAATATTAATTTCTACAATATGTAGCTAATAAAACCAGATCCAATGGTGGTGGCCACAAAGCTTCTTGCTCGGAGAAAATTCATAGACACAGGAAAGCAATTCAACATGATAGCAGCTTCTTGGATTCAGTTTATGATACATGATTGGATCGATCACTTGGAAGACACCAAGCAGGTCTGTTGCTTAGTGTATATACAGCACAACACGATTAAGAACACAATTTATTGAAAAATTGACAATGCTTATAAATGTGCACATCTTATCTTTTGGATAAACTATCACAGATTGAGCTGACTGCACCTAGAGAAGTTGCAAACCAGTGCCCTCTCAAGTCATTCAAGTTTTACAAGACAAAGGAGGTTCCAACCGGCTCTTACGATATCAAATCTGGTGCACTAAACATTCGTACACCATGGTGGTAAGAAATTAGTTTGAATTTCCATAATTTAGATATTAGAGTATTGTACTAAGTTCTAGACAAAATGCCTAAATCAAAGGGAGGCTTGTTGAGTAATAAAGACTTAAAATTGTAGTTGCCAAAAAAAAACACCCATACATGTTTCTATTGGCTTTCAGTTTTCTCTTATTAGTTACTTCCAAAGACACTTTGAATTTTTGAACTTTCTTTCTTCTTCTATTTTGCATGGTGTTTAGGGATGGAAGTGCTGTTTATGGGAGCAATGCAGAAAAGTTGCAAAAAGTAAGAACTTTCAAAGATGGGAAGCTTAAAATATCATCAGATGGGCTTCTCCTCCATGACAAAGATGGAGTTGCTGTGTCAGGAGATGTTCGTAATAGTTGGATTGGTGTCTCAACATTGCAAGCCCTTTTCATTAAAGAACACAATGCAGTCTGTGACGCTCTCAAGGTAGTACTTTATGACCCAAAAAGGAAAATGTCAATTACTTGATTTTAGGGATTTGATTAGCTTATCATGTGAATGAGTATCATTTTCAACTTACTAGTTAAACTCAGAACTTCTTTCATTTTTCATGATGTTTTTAGAGAGAATATCATCACTTGGATGATGAAGAGTTGTATCGTCATGCAAGGCTAGTGACATCTGCAGTTATTGCAAAGGTCCATACCATAGATTGGACGGTGGAGCTCCTCAAAACTGATACGTTGCTTGCAGGGATGCGAGCCAATTGGTAATCTTTATCTTTCAACAAAGAAATTTATTTAACTAATTTACTAAATTAATCATCTTCTCTATATCACTGTGATAAATATTAAAAGCAAAGAAATGGTGGTTTCTGTGGTTTATTTTCAAGATCGCACAATAGAAAATGAAAATTTGTACACAAAACTTAATGGCATGGAACCTCTAAATGTCATTTTTTGCATTTCTAAATCATGGACTTCAATTTCACGTATGACTTTTAAGTAGCATAATATGTCTCAACTATAGAATGATTGTAAACCCCAAATGACTATTCAATATTCAAGGTTAATTTGTTCTGATGGTTTTGGAAAATCCATTGTAGGTATGGTTTGTTGGGAAAGAAATTCAAGGACACATTTGGACATGTTGGAGGAGCCATCTTAGGAGGTTTCGTGGGTCTAAAGAAACCAGATAATCATGGTGTTCCTTATTCATTGACTGAGGAGTTTGCTAGTGTTTATCGGATGCACTCGCTTTTACCCGATTATCTTCATTTAAGAGACATCTCAGCTGCACCCGGGCCAAACAAATCTCCGCCATTGTTCGAAAAGTATAACTCTATTTCGTTCAGCATCACAATTAGTTCATGAAATTTTTCGTGGATATTGTTTGTTCACTAGAATTTTTGTCCTAATTACTTTCTTGGTTTTCAGGGTTCCTCTACCAAAATTGATTGGTCTTAGAGGAGAAACGGCCTTGGTAGAAATTGGGTTTGAAAAGCAAATGGTTTCAATGGGCCACCAAGCTTCTGGGGCCCTGGAGCTTTGGAACTATCCTACATGGCTTAGAGACCTTATACCACAAGATGTGGATGGCCGAGATAGGCTTGATCATGTGGACTTACCAGCCCTTGAAGGTAGTAAGCTAATCTTGATCATTTAATTTAATTTATTTACCAGCTTTTAGAAATTCAATGTGTGAAGCTTATTTCTAATGCTTTATAATGCAGTGTATAGGGATAGGGAGAGGAATGTTGCAAGGTATAATGAGTTCCGTAGGGCATTACTATTGATACCAATTTCAAAATGGGAAGATCTAACGGATGATAAAGAAACAATTCAAACGCTTGAGGAAGTGTACGGTGATGATGTTGAAGAACTCGATTTGCTTGTGGGTCTCATGGCAGAGTAGAAGATCACAGGATTCGCAATTAGTGAAACAGCTTTTATAATATTCTTACTAATGGCAAGCAGGTAATAAAATAACTTCACAAATATACAAGGAAAATAGCACAATCATTCATGCATGCATTGTAATAAAAGGAAAAAGGATCCAAATTCAATAATATCCAAT
This sequence comes from Quercus lobata, assembly GCF_001633185.2. Lineage (NCBI taxonomy): Eukaryota > Viridiplantae > Streptophyta > Magnoliopsida > Fagales > Fagaceae > Quercus > Quercus lobata. The sequence goes on from NC_044905.1 coordinate 77,444,891, forward strand.
TTTTATTAAAAAGAAAATTTTGAGAGGTGAAAGAACAAAAAAAGTCATCATAATATTTTAATTACCACTTAGAGGTGAAGAAACTAGGTGGAATGTCATGGTCTAATGAGTTATAATATTTTGACCTTTTGAGTTGTCATGGATGCAGGAGGCTGGAAGCAGATAGGTTCTTTACAAGCAATTTCAATGAGGAGACATACACGAAAAAAGGACTTGAATGGGTTAATAATACAGAGAGTTTGAAGGATGTGCTAAAACGTCATTATCCAGAAATGGTAGAGAAATGGATGAACTCTACAAGTGCTTTCTCGGTGTGGGATTCACCTCCAAATGCTGACAATCCAATCCCACTCTATCTTCGTGTTGCTCAGTGATTCTCATTTTTCACAACCATGCATATGGCTTAAAGTTACTGTCTCTATTTTACCTTCTGCCTTAAAAAAAATGTAGGACTACTTCAATAAACCACTAGCTTAAGAAAAAAAATGTAGGACTACTTCAATAAACCATTAGCTCTAAATAAGGGAGATAACATTTATTATGTAACACTGTTTAGCATTTAGTATTTACGATCACTTTTTTTAATCCTTATAATTTTAATGTTATTTGTTTCATTATTTACTATCACTTCCTTCTAATACTTATTATTTTTGTTGGGCTCTCTCTCTCTCTCTCTCTCTCTTACATGAATGTGAAGAGTGAGCAACATTCTCCACAAAGAAAAAGGCCAAAATGGGCATTTGCCCATTTCTCACAAACTTTCCAGCATTTTGTCCCCTTTCTCAAACTATTTAGGGATGTGCCCCTATTTTGAAACTCAACATTACCATAATCGAGTTCTTCGTAAAACTCGATCATAACTTGAGTTCTTCATAATCAAGTTCTTATTTTTTTTTTTTTTAATCTGTACATAACTCGATTACTATAAAATCAAGTTATATACCCGACTATATAATTATCGAGTTATAAAGCAAAATTGATATCTATAGAATCGAGTTATGCCCGTGTTATAACTTCTCCTCCCATTCAGACTGTCTTGCTTTCAGTCTGAATTGAATTCCACTGCTGCTCCACAGATCCACAACTGCATCTGGACTGAACTAAAATTTGTATCACCTCAAGTAAAAAACACATACTAGAAATTTATGGCAATGGTATTTTCATTTGATATTGTACTGATTTTTTTTTTTTTTGGTTGAATGAGTGTAATGTGAGTACATTGGTGTGATTTTGGTTGTTTGTTCTAGTAAATTTTAATCACAAGAGAATGAGAATCTTTACCATAGCAAGAAGTAATCAACTATATAACTTATTTTTCTTAGATTGCTATAAGATGGTTAGTGAAATGAAGGATAACACATAATTATAAGAATATGATAAGTAGCATTTATGGTCAATGCAAAAGCAATAAAAGTGGTTACTATAGATGAAATTGTATGCTAGTCTTCCTGTCTATTATTTGTTAATATGCATCCATAGTTGGTGGGACTCACATATCATGCATTAATACGTTCCATACTTTAGTTGAACGTAGATAATCATCATTGACAACAACACTACGTTTTACACAGAATGTCTAGACATTAACAACGTCTAATTTTTGTAGGTAGGAATTTTTGGAAATCATCATTACTTGAATCTAAGAAGTCTGAAATATCTTTATCATCGTCTAAGTAATTTCATTAATAGACTTGATGACTCGCTCTTGCGCCTTCCCTGATAGATATTTCCTAGCCTTTTGCACTGCATGAAAACGATCTAGTCGCCTTTGCATTTGATTGTTCTCCCATTCAAGACGAGCAAGTATGTTGGTAGGTTCGTCTCTAAGTAACTCGGCTGACTGTGCCTTAGGAACTCGTAACCCATGCCATCGACAGTACACCTCCAACTCACACCTCTTCTCGTATAGCTTTGACCATGTTTGTTCTGCTGTGGTGAACTCTATTATGGTGGTATCTGTACTCAGTTGTGCAGTTCTGCCAACCATGATGTGTCCGACGTTTCTTAGGCTCTCATAGGTGTAAATTGGAATATTAACAAAATCTCTTTTCTTTCCAACCCATTTCCCTCCATAGTGGTCTGTGTATGTTTGTAGTTGTTACTCTGCTGGAACTTGTGATGATGCATTTGTTGAAATAAATCCAAACTTGTTTCGCACCATAGGTTTTAAGCTTGAGGCGTTGCGACTCATAGTTTAGTCAGTCGAAGAAGTTAATGGGATAGAAATAATCCATTAAGTATTGTGGTGCATTTGTAAGCTTATCTCATGGTCCAAATATCATAAAAAAAAAAAAAAAAAAAAATTATATATGAATAACAAAGCTTGTCATGTCAGTACAGGCTGGAAAAACGGTACATGAACGGGAGTACCCATGCTCCTATTGTTACATTATATTTCCACATGAGTACAGTAGTATACGTCAATTATATTTGCATAGTTGTAGTGTGCTTAACCAGATTTTCATCTCTGATTCACACAGTGCCATGCATTATGCATCATTGTACGATTATTCTTTTGTTTATGTTATGGGCCACATGATAGATCTAGCATGTAAAACTACATCAATTTAGAATTGTCTTAGTCGTGTACCATGTTATGTAGCTATACATTATTTACTAACAGTTGATGCACATTGTTAACTCGATCTTTTGATGTTATTGTAGTCAGCGTCAATGGGTGACCCTTATCGCTACAGGCCACACGATGTGTTCACCGGGATGGGTCGTTGCTGGGTATTAGAAGATGAATTCAGTTATCCAATCAATCCCAACTTGCGAAATAATGCATAAGTCCACAAAAGCATGAAGGCTGAGTAGGACTGGTTACTCCGTGAACATGAGATATTTTATGATGAGATGGTCGATGATAAGCTACCAGTGCCTTAGCGACTCGCATTGCAAATGCCAAGAGACACTATAGACGAACTTCGTAGAGCATTGTGGTGCATAAGAGAAGAAAATAATCGAATATCGGACCCAGGTGAAGATTCGAGAATCAGTGGAGTGTAAGTTGTATAAGCATGCACGATACATGCAATCACTTCTTGCAGCAAACATGTATCAGTCGGACGTGGAGATGTCAGATGAAGAGTAATCGTGTTGTGGTCCACTCGCACTTTGACGTATGACTACTTATAGCAAAGAGGTAGGCAAATTATTAGATGTATAACACATATATAATTCCTAAATTTTCCTACACACAATGTTGGTCGATATGCATGACTTGCATATCGACCAAGTAACACATACATGCATAACACATACAACGTACATATTCTTACATAAGATACCATCAATATGCATGACTTGCATATCGACTAACTGGCATTACCAACATTGATAACATAATTTTAGAGATAATACACACCCCACATAGAACCTAGATAAGCGATGTAGTACATAGATATTCATTTAAACAAGTAGTCCTCGTAGCTGAGGACACTATTATGTTCTGCTTGGGTGAGCTACCTGTTGGTTGCAGCAGCCTATTCTTCTGCAAGCTATAGTAGGTGATACCTGCACCTATGAAGGAACATTAGGTTGTTTTTCTTTCGGATTTTGGCAACAGCCTGCCTGCATTGCTCCATGTTTCCCCTTGGCATTGTTAACGAGATTCGATCCTCCAAAGGTGCCCTAAATAGAAGGAGATCATTATGTTGAGAGTTGGACTCTTTCATGCGGTACTCCCATTCTCGCTGAAGTCCTACATAATATTCCCTCTTATTGTTATCTGTCTCCCTCTTGTAGTTATCAAGAAAATGGGGTAGGAGCCAGTTGTGCATCGACATTACAAAATGTGAATTTGACTGAGGTATATTTAGATGCGATGCTTACACAACTATATATAGAAGGATTGCATGGGCAACTGTATGGTATGGTAGTGTCGGCCATGTCCAAGTTGTTTAGTTTATAGTAATTGGTACATGAGTCAGCTTGATTGATTGATATTACTACACTGGGTGCAGCAGTTCATAATTGGTACAGGAGTAAGCTCAACTGCATAATAGTAATTGGTACATGTAGGCTGTTCACTTGATAGGACTAGACTTGGTGCAGTAATTCCAAGCTAATGCAATGAAGTGCATCAGGTAATAGAAGTATACACATGAGAATAATAGTAGGGCTTGTGTTTGATCTGACTGGACAGGGTGGAACAGTGATGGGATGTCAGGATGTGCACACATAATTGAGAAAATGACTCGACTCAACCGTAACTTTTGTTAGCGTGTGTGGTGTGCCTGATGTGGTTGACATGACTGGTTTTGGTGAAACAGCGGTAGGTCTATGCAGTGTAGTGCAGAAGCATGCGTAATGAATCACGTGAATATGTTTCTATCTTAGTAAGCATGGTGAAACTGTTAGAAGCTTTGTGCTACTGTGGAAAAGTTGGCCACATTAGTCATTTAAACTGTATTCACATGATTCGGTTTGATATGACTGGAATTGGGGCAATAGTAACGACCTGATGATGGTACTGTGAGAAAGTTTGCGTACATACTCACGTGAAGCAGTTTGATAAGACTAGACTTGGCGCAAAAGTAGCTGGCGTATCGAGTTACTCTATTTTGTTTTGGGAATGACTTGGCGCCCGTTGTAGTTATTATTACTATTGTAGTTATTATGACTATTCCTGGTCTCTAACCTGTGCAATGCATAGACCAATTGAACAACACGATGAAGAAATGATAGTGAATAGCATTATAAGACTTCTATAAGATTAACATCCGTATACTCCATTCCAGTAGCGCGAAAGTAAAACAATCAATATTTCATAAATAAAAAAACCGTTAGACCTAATGCGGAAGTGCATGAGGTTGTGCCAAGTGTCGCTCTATTTTTATTAATTTTTTTTTTTTACTGTTACGTAAAGTATGACCTAAACATATTTTACTGTTATCTCATTAATTATGTAAATTGACTGCACTGCAAGGGTTTATCAATAAATTTCGTAATGAAAATATGATCCATGAGGTACAGTCCACACGGGGACCAAATTCAAAATAATATAAATGCTGATTTAAGAGGGACAACAATATCCAATATTAAACCCATACATAAAAAGGGAGAGGTCAATCAATGGAAAATACATGACTGAAAAGAAAAATCTACAATAAAAACAGTTGCCTGAAGTCAAGATATAGCTTGATCCATTGCTCTAAGGAAAATCTCCTAGGTGGTTTATTGACAATATTAAACCCTGTAAACCAATTGTTTTTTCACAAACCTTCAATTTGTATTAATAATTACTATAATCTAATAACATGTGAACACTGTAAACAATTATGAAATAAATCTCATTTACATTTTTGGATCTATTTGATATTATATAGAATCACATAATAACATTAAAAATTCTTATAGTTAGAACCATTTCAATAATACTAATAATAATAACGATAGGCATGAAACTTGTTAGGCTCTAAAGACTTAGGATTTTATGTATTTAGAACTCTAATTTGTATTGTTGGCAAACTATGATCAAAACAATGTGTTTAGAAGTGTTTTAGTCTAGCTCAAAGTTGTGCTTTTATGTAAAGTTAGAATCGAGTTAAAGCAGGAAAGCATTGTGCCTTTCGGCCTGGCTCGATCGATTGAAGCTCGGGTAGAATAATTTTCTGCAGATTTTTCCAACTCAGCCTAGGTGTTTTAAAACGTTTTTAGGATTTCTTATTTGTCCTAAGTATAAAAGACAAACTCTAGCCACGTTTTAGTGTTGCTCATAATTGCGGTTTGTGTAAATCTCTTGTGAGATCTAGAGGAGCTTTTCTTTACACAAACTTAGGGTTTTCAAGGAGAAGATTTATCTACATCTTGATGATCAATTCAATTGCTGCCATTGAAACTTAAAGAAAACACAAGCAGGTGTGCTTGTATCTAGTGGTGAATCCAAGAAAGAAGGAGTCCGTGAATTCTGAGCTTGCACGGGGTCGTGTCAGTAAGTTCTACTAGTTGGTAGCAATAAGAAGTCAAGCGTGGGGGCTTGTAAGTCTTATTGTATGAACTTCGATTCTTTCTAGATAGTGGATTCAAGTTTACCTTGACGATAGCTAGGTCAAATCCTCCTCAGGTTTTTACCAGTTTGGTTTCCTAGGTGATCATATCTTGTGTTATTTATTTTTTGCTGCTTTGCATGATTTGATCTTTGATATTGTGATAACCTAGACTTGTTTAATTGGACTAAGTAACAACTTGGCTAATTACCTAGGTTAAATCAATTGTTTTAAGGGGTCTAAAAACTATCAAAACTAACCATCATATTAATATATCGAATTACTTTCCACAGATACCATGTTTTTCAAATTGCCACTAAAATAACAAAATATACAACTAGTTGAAAGTCACCACACAGAACTGTCATGCAATTCTCCAACTATGCTACAGCAACTACAAAAACTTCGTCTCCCTCTTGGGTACAATGGCCTGGCAATCATCAAGAGTTAGATGGTGGAAAAGGTAGAGCAGGACGTCTATAGTTAGCTAAGTCCACTCACAGAGCTGCAACCTTGGCAAGAAGACCATCTAAAAGCTGCCCATGGGCTGCCTGAGTCTTCATAATGGTCTCCATCATAGCACGAAGAGAGGGAGGATGAGGGCTTCTATACGCAGCAGCAGCAATGTCAACATCTACCTCATCATTACCATCCTTGGCAACAGCAGCTGTGGGATCCCCATGCATGTCCTCATTTGGAACATCTCCAATAATGGACCGTACTCATGGTCTCTTAGATGAACCAACACTGGGGTCGACAAACTTCATTTGGGCACTTCGTTGTTTCAAAAATTTGGCTCCTATAGGGGCAAGGATGTGGACCAACTCTTGGAAGGGAAAGTTCTCTAATCCGAAGTATTTGAGGACCCTATAGATGAAAACTAGGAAGAACAAAATATGCCTCTTATACTTACTCCTAAGCACCTCCACAATGGTTTCAATGAAAAGGGAAGGAAAACAAATGGAACTATCGATGATGAGGGCATAAAGAAAGAAACACCTGTCTATAGGGATTGTATGAACATGAGAGATAGGGAAGATGTTGTGACAAGCTATCCTAAAGAAGATATAATTAAGCTTAGTTAACTCACTTGAGCTAATACTTGGGTTAGAACCCCGAGTGACTGATCTTCCACAAAGAATATCCATAACATCATCAATACAAGGAGACTCAGAGTATGGATAAGTAGGTCTACAAATTATAGGTATATCAAGAGCATTGGATATGTCGTACCTAGTTATTGTAAAGCATACACCACGTATCCACGATGTCAATCTGTGACCATAGCAAATATCCTCACGCACCGAAAGATTCGAATAGAATTCTCTAATCAATTTAGCTAGAGGGGGTTGTATGTTTGTACACAGAGACAGCCAATGCCTAGACTGTAGATTCCTAGGAATAGAAGGATGCAATTCATCTAGATTGATTTGCCTTTCTCCCCAAATAGACCTACGCTTAATCAAGGTTTCAAAGGTTTGCTCAAGTGCGTGCGTGTGGAACCTTAATCGATCAAACACCACTTTAGGTTCAAATGCAGTTTTGGATTTTCCCCTCTTAGCCCTCCTCGGAGCCATAACTAATTGATGGTCAGTAGTGGAAACACGATCAGCTCACAAAAAAACAAAACCAAAAACCACATTACAAAGTGATAAACACAACACCCACAGTCTAATCCTCCTACTGCACAAGATGCATAGACACACATTATGCATGAAGTACTACTTCAATAGACCCTAAATATATTCCGCAGTCATCTTGATTAGGAAACAATACTAATCAAAGTCTTAAACAATTATTAACAATAGCTTAAAGGGGGAAAACTACTTCCAAAAATACTCATCAAAGTAACAATGAATGTTTTAGCACTAATTACTCATTTCCCAACTTCGATTAAATTTGTTCATACTATCTCACCAACACACAAACAGCCTTGGGGACAAATATATACACACAAACATGTACTCATTTCCCAACTATATCTTCATATATTATATTTTTTATTTTCATCTTGGTTTTCCTAATCTATCAACAGTACATAATATGTTGAACCAAACCAAACTATTAAAGTCATGAAAGGTATAGAACCTATCAACAACTACGTTTGCAATGACCCGTATAGAACAAAATTCCCACGTTCATGAAAATCCCCAATTTCGCATGCAAACCCACATTCTAATCCTCCAACTTCTGTATTTCATTAGAGACCATGACATTTTTCAATGAGATGTATAAAACCTGTCGACAAAATGCATACACAAGGGCACATTAACCAGTTCTGACATTTGCACCCACAATCATGAAATCCCCAAATTGCCAAGCATGCATTATCAGCCCTATATTTTTAGTTTTCAACAAAATCTAATGTACTTTTTGCAAGTACAAAGTATTAACAGGTAAACAACATTCATACTACCTAACCCATTAAGCATTGCAGAGCCAAACACCCAATTTCATCACAATCTATATAGGCAATGAAGTTTGAAGCAGAGAACAAAATTGGAGAATAACGCACCACCATGTGTAATTTTAAAGACAATAATGGTTAAAAGAGTCTTACTACATAAAATCTTCGAAGAATTTGTGTGGGAAATTGTCGATTCTAGCCAAATGTGTCGAGAGCAATAAAAAAGGTCCACCTCCCTTTGCTGCAGATTTTGCAGAAATGGTGAACTTATCTCCGTGGGTTAGGGCATAACTCAATTTATTGGTGATCGAGTTTTTATAAGTAACTCGATTTTCAAGTTATCGAGTTACTTAAAGCAACTTACCTTGATAACTCAAGAATCGAGTTACTCCCTGTTGCTACCACGTCTAGCCTAGAACTTTGGACCGATCGAGATGTAATCCAGGAGGAATCCAACTGTCCAAATAGGTCTTGTGAATAACTCGATTTCGCAATGATCAGGTTAAGTGCAATATAACTCGATTACAAAAAAATCGAGTTACTCCTTGTTACTACCACGTCCAGCTTAGGACTTTGGACCAATCCAGATGCAATCCAAGAGGAATCCAAGTGTCCAGATGGGTCCTGTGAATAACTTGATTTCCCAATGATCGGGTTATGTGCAATATAACTTGATTACAAAAAAATCGAGTTACTCCCTTTGGTTCCAGGTCTAGCCCTGGACTTTGGACTGATCCAAATGCAATCCAAGAGAAATCCAAGTATCTAGAGGGGTCTTGTGAATAACTCGATTTTCCAATAATCGGGTTATGTGCTATATAACTCGATATCTTATATATCGAGTTATTTAAAGCATCCATATACAGCCTTAAACTAAGAACTCATACAGAACTGTTCACACCTATACTAATTTTGCCAGTTTATTCATCATAAAATTTTACCTGTTCACAACCACTTTCACAAACAAATCATTCATACAGTTCCAACCACTTCCATAATCAAATCATCCATACAATTCCAACCACATCCATGAACAAATCATCCCTTCATTTCCTACCACATAAATAAAAAAATCATCCATAAAATCTACAAAGGAAATAAATAATCATTATACTTTTAAACCATTGAACCAAGTTGTTCACAATGTAAGTACAACCATTTACATATAAATGATGTCTTCTCATAGTTTACAAAAAGTGATTTGAGTGCAAGTAGCACCACAAAAACCGTCACTTTGCCACAAATCCCATATCTGCATAAGTACAAAGAAAAATACATCAATACCACATCTACTAGAAAAAGCAACTACTTGAACAACTAATCAAAAGATTGCCCAAAGTTAAGCTAAATTTGATACATTGATATTACTATCATGGTTCCAATCTAAAACTTACTCCAGGAATGTTAATTACAACTTATATAATTTAATATCTACAAATGTAGGGGAACACTAAATTCGCCAATTAAAAATCAACTCCTTCGTCCATTATTAACCAATAAATATATCATCGTAGTTTAGACCTCTAGCATCATGCACACCTAAACATGTGAATTCATAATGTCAGCACAATGCTAGTAAAAAGACTAATTGACAATAGATGATGAGAATAACTTATGATATATCCCCCCTTGTTACAATGACTTGTAATTGTTACCTGCTATGTAGCACCACGGCTTGTTGATTTCACATTTTGAGTCGGACATCTACGACGATTATAACCCTCTTGGCGACACAACCCACACTCTGACTTCAATTTGTTCTCAATCCACAAAGAGGTTGGCAATTCCCTATCCTCGTCATCCATCTCATTGTGTATTCTCATGGACTTAGGCCGACCTTTCTCTCAGATCAACTGCGGGTTTGGCATCATTGTTCTCCTTTCATTCGAATCTGGCCATTCTAACCTATCTTTCAATGGTTAGAATATCAGCTCATAGCTATGGTACCGTTCGGACACACGGTAGAAACGATCCATAAACTCCATCGCATCGTGTTTATACTTAGCACAAACTGCTATTAAGTGTGAACAGGGGATCTTGTATGCTTCCCATTTCCCGCATGTGCACGTCATCTCCATGAGATCAACCTTATGGGTGTGAGCTCCCCCTCTAATAGCCAAAAGATTAGATTGTGTCTCCATTGTATATCAGTGCTTTTGCGCGCTCATCCTTCTAACAATATAGAGTTTCGTCTTCTCTTGATTTCCCTCAAACTTGTCATAGGCATATTTGCACCATTCTTGACCTTCTTCCATCTGCTCTAGGGGTTTGTTACGACGATCATCAAAGTACGAGTTCACCTTGTAAAATGTGAACTTCACCATTGCGGTTATGGGCAAGTTGCGTGCTCCCTTAAGTAGCCCATTGAAGCACTCTGACAAGTTGGTTGTCATTACCCCATATCGGTGCCCATGGTCATGTACAAGTGTCCACTTTTCCTTCCCTTCAGCCTTAAGATAGTCGTACGCCACCGGATTGACATTCTTGATTAAATCCATTATGTTTTCAAACTTCCTAGCTTGATTCGCAGTTGCTGCCTTCCATACCAAGTTCTTCAACGCCAAACTATTGAACTTAGTGTTAACATTGCTTACTAAATGGCGCAGGTAATACCATTGATGGGTTAAGGGTGCTTGCAAATAGCCCCTAGTGGTGTCATCGAAGCATGATTTTATCCCATGATGCCTGTCGAAGATTATACACAAATTGCTCTGATCCGTAACATAAGGCAGTAGGCATGCCAAGAACCATCCCCATGTCTCTGTGCTCTCACTTTCAACAACGACAAACGTGAGTGGATAAACCTCGTTGTTATCATCTGTTGCCATTACTATCAATAGCTTTCCTTTGTACTAGCCCTAGAGGTGCGTCGCATCTATGCTTATCACCGGCCTGCAATGCCTAACCCTCTAATACACGGACCAAAAGCCCAAAATGCGGAGTTGAATATACAAGTCCCCGGGACAAAGGGTCGCACTTTAACAAAGTTACAATGTCTGGATCTGCATCATCCAGTGCCGCTAGAAACCGTGGCAATTCTACGTACAACTCATCAAAATCCCCGTAAATATGTGCAATTGCCTTCTGTTTGGCTTCCCAAACCTTGTACATAGCTACTTCATGCCCGTGCTTTGCATGCAGCATACTACGTAGGTCCTTTTGGATCTTGCAATGTCCTTCCATACATACTGCTCAAGTGTAATGGAAATGAACATCGAATCCATCATTCATCCATCAGTCGCTACCTGGAGAGATGTGCAACTGTGGGGACCCTTACATTTACTGATTAGCCGCATCACGTGCTTCTTGCTGCAAATAGCCCGAATTGACCACGAGCATGCATCATGTATACACCACACTACCAGCCTATTGGTGCCAGACTTGATGTACTTGTATTGCTTATTATTCTCCACAGAGTAGAAGGTCAACACGTATTGAACGAAGGCTTTATTCTTGAATAGCATCCCCTTCGCTGGCTGGTCACCTTTATGCCAACTTGTAAGCTGTCTTGTACCCAATGAAGGTGATGGGTCATTACTATTGTCCCATGTGTTTAATGTGAACCATTCTGGGATAGGAACTGTATTAAGGCAAGCCTCCTCATTGTGTTCGAACTGTAGTTCATCTAAGACCTCTAGATTGTCCACTGGTCCATCATTATCAATGAACTCTTTGTATATATCTTGGCTGGCATCAATATCAAGTCCTCCATCCATATAGGCTTGGACATTTTCATATGTGTGACTAGACCCTCCCACGTCATGTGTCTGGATGGCGCCCAACACTTCGGCTTATTCAGTGTTGTCCAAATCATCAACCACACTACATGGTTGAGTGTTGTAGGGCAAAGGCGTGGCATCAGCAACAAAAGGATACACATCAAGCGGAGATGAGTATGGCTCTTCCACCCCACTGGCATGCTACGAACTTGCACCAACATGGAACCTAATAGCCACAACAGTTACATACAAGTTGGATGCTATGAACTAGGGGGTCCGCTTAATCACTGTCCACATCATGTCCATGTTAGCATTGCATTCCAACAGATTTGAGTTGTAGAAAACCTAAGTATTCACAAGTAGTTGAGGGGCATGGTACACGATGGATATCTTATGTGACTCCATGTCCAACCCTAGAGCTACCATTATCTTTCGGTGCATTTTTCTCAAGTGTGTTCTGCATTTGAACTTAATGAACTTCTAATTGATTGACTCGCCTCTATAGGACAGCCCATGCAAGTCATGGTACTACTGCTCCCCATCGTAGTAAACGTAGAAGTAATGATGACCCATGGCAAACTTGGATAAGGATAATTAATTGTGGTTATCATGCAGAAGATAAGGGGTCATGTTAATGCAACTGTAATTAATCTTTACGCACGTGAACGTACAATGAAACTTTTACAAACGCATTATAATGATATCCTAAGTATTCTTAAAAAACTTGATTCGTTTGTACACAAACATGCACTCAAACTAGACAATTTAAACCCATGATTGTTTGTTACATCATTGTTGATACCTATGTAGGAATGCAGAAGTATATATATATATATATATATATATAGATATATCTAAACATACATAACCATATATATATATATATGATCATATATGTGTAGGTATGTTTGTTTATATATAGATATATCTATACATACATACATATATATATATATATGTATGTATGTATGTGTGTGTGTATATATATACATATATATATATATATATGATCATATATGGGTAGGTATGTTTGTTTATATATAGATAGATATATCTATACATACATATATATATATATATACACACGCACACAAACACGTCAGAATCATACTAAAGTGTAATCACATTCATACTAAAGTGTCACAGTAAGTGTAATCACAGTTTTTCCAAAAGTTAGGATATAGTTGCAGTCTCATATATTTACAGCTCTGTACCTATCAGGGGAGATGTGCCACAACAGAGAAGAAGGGGACCACAGTTGTAGTACACTTGGTGAAGATGCAATGGTGAGAAGGAAAATGCTAACATGCTCGAACCACAACTAACCTCTCAAGCTTTTCTAAACCTTTATAGAACTCAAACACCCAGAGCTGTGCATGGGTTTTGATAAGTGGTCCCTAGGTAATGAATCATAACTTGACTTCTTCAAAGTCGAATTTTTATAAAACTCGATTTCTAAATGGCTGAGTAACATTTACAAAAAGCTGATGATGTGATGGCAAATTTAAAAACTCGGCAAATGAGAAATCGAGTTATGTATAACTCGATTATTGTGAAATCGAGTTATACCCATCGTTGTCAAGAACTTTGGATAGATCCAGATGCAATCCAGGAGGAATCCAAGTGTCCAGAGGGGTCTTATACATAACTCGACTTCTCAAAAATCGAGTTATGTAACTCGATTCTTAAAATGTCGAGTTTCTCTTCCTAGATTCTCTATAAACACCCAAACCTACGCTACTATTAAGAAGGTATGCATCCACCATTCTGGTGCAAGGACTTCCCAATAGTGCGTGTTTGTAGAGAGGGATGGGACGTACCTACGTTGTGTTTAATGGTTGTGTTCCAGGCATATATGACAGTTGGCTAAATGCGAACAGACAAGTTCATAAGTTCCCAAACGCCAATCACAAATCATATAAAGATCAAAGGGAAGCAGAAGCCACCTACATGTAGTATTTGCATCGTAATGGTATGGACGTGCAGGGTGGTGCGTTCGCATCATGGGCAACTCCGAACATGTCGACCTCAAGTCCACCGAGCATGTCTCCAAGCGAAGGAACCAACTATGGCAGTGGAGACATTAGGAACACCTTATTGAGGTATTAGTTGGAAATCGCCATTAAGGAGCGTGACCACGCAAGGAGGATTGCAACCTTGAGTGCGAACATGTTGAATGAAGTGGTGGCCCATGTTGTGGGGGATGATGAAGTTGATGAAATGACGAAACAGCGTACGGGTAAATGAATGCAAAAGTATGACTTCTTGTTGTGGTATTCAATAAGATATGTATATATGCCAAGTAACTAGTTTCATGCGTGTGATTTAACTAGAAGTGTCATCGTTTTCCAGCTATTTGACTAGCAATGTCACTATCTCAGGAGCATGTCTTACTATTTTACGATGCATCTTGTACAAACCTGCTAATTGTTTCATTTATCATATTTTCTAGTTAACCTTATTATTTTTTATAAGCACTACTTTCGTCTTATTCAATCCACTTTGTCTACTTTGGTCTTATTCGGTCCACTTTGGTCCTATTCGTTCCAGTAGATTCTATTCGGTCCATTTTATCCTATTCAGTCAACTTTGGTCGTATTCAATCTATTTGGTCCACTTAAGTGCATTATTCTGTAGTTACATAATACAAAAAGATAGATTTGCATTGAGAGCACCTATTAGAGCAATGTTACTTTCTCATTATGTTTTTATTATTGTCATTCTTAGTTAATATATTAATTAATTCGGTTTTAAAGCACTAGTGAATTTAAATGGTGTTTTGACTTCTGATACAAATGGCAAAAGGATATTCTAAACAGTCTTGAGTATTACTTTCATTGCAGCTTCTAATCCGGGAGAGAGATTCTAATTTTGACAGCTTCCTAAGTTCAAATAATGGTGGCATGAGTCATCTATTATCTATTTCACAAAAATATGAAAAAGCACACGAGAGGAATTGGCAAATATATTTGAAAGTTTTGAACATTGAAACCTTCCCTATAGGCTTGGAAGAATGACATTCCACTCCAAATCTAGATAGATAAAACCCTCACCTTCCTTGACATTTGAAGAAAATAGCACTCTCATTCTTTTTATACAAAATATTCTAAATTTCTATAAAATCCTTTTTACCAAAGTTTAACCATGATTAGTAAAAACACAAAATGTTGAATGTCATTTTCCAAAACCTCAAGAGAAGAGTGTAATTACCCCAATTAAATAATAGTGTTCACTTTTCAAGTATTTGTAAAGGTTAAAAGTTAAAGGTAGTTAAAATGAAAAATCTCTACTAAGCACAAGAAAAAATCCGTTTCATTGTCTTCTGGTAAGGCAACTACTCCGCCACAATAGATCACAATAGAAACTTTTTTAAGCCACACGAATAAAATGCCACAACTCCAAGCTCATATACCTTTTTTTTTCTTTTAAATTATTTGTACGTCTCATATTTATAGTTTAGCAAAAATGAAAAGAATATTGGGGGCAAATATTTGAAGGACCTATATTTACAAAATGGTATTTATATGCAATGGTTTTAGCAACGAAGTAGCCATTTGTTTCACCAAAACTTGGCCCCCAGAGCTTTGCCCATCTCTACATTCCTCTATCAAATTCTAAAGCTTCTGAGGCAAATCATTCTCCACAATCAGTTGCTTGGGCCGCTGATGGTGCTCATAAACAGCTTGCAGTATCAAAAATTTATGTGCCCATTAAAATTAACTAACCATAGGAGGAAACCACAATTCCAATATAGACTTTCACCATATATCTAGTAGTAAAACACCATGCAACGTCTATTAAAATTGAAAACTCATCAACATCAAAATAACCATATCCCAAAAAATCAAATATCTTTGCTAAAACTTCCAATCAAAAGAAAACATAACTAAAACTAGCCAGTAAAGAAAGAAACTATATGTCAATGATCATAGAAAATATATTAATAATAATAATAATAATAAATATATAAATAAATCAAAATCAAAATCAAAATCATCAAAACAGATTAGCTTCAAGAATCACATTTCAAAAAAATACATTCCAATGAACAGGCCTGCTAATACAGTATGTAAACAGCACTTTCACACGACAATATGCATGTATGGAATCCAATAGCTTGACAGGGGAACAGGCTAAACAAGTAGTCAAGCACATAATCTTTACTATAAAGCTACTCATTCTGTGAAGAGAAGAAATTTTATACAGAAAGTAGAAAAAACTAAACACACAAACACTGTACTGAGCCAACATTGAACAAATATCACAATAATCTCCAATACTAACTTAATCATGCTTATTGCTTATGCAGCATATACCCCAAAACAAATTTAAGCATAACTCAATCAAAATTCAACCTAAATGTTTAATATTAACCACGTCAAAGATTATTCTACAAATACCTTTGTTTTATAAAACTATAACTTTATTCTATAAAGGTCATTATCTTGTTGGTCTTGCCAAAATAGGTCCTAGAAGGGGAGATCTGAATATGGTTTCTTCAGGGTTTAATCAGAAGATTAATCCCATTCTTATTTATTTATTTAATAATACACGTATACCACTAACAAAAAAAATTAATTGAAAAAAATAAAAGAAAAAGGAACAAGTACACTGACCAACTTTTCATTCATAATACCAAGAACATGGGGTCTTATTTTGGTCTAATTTAAGTTTAGTTATTTAGCTTGGGCTTAGTCTTAAATGCACCAGGAGTCCAACTCATATTGGGTGTAAGGTTGAATTTATTCAACCATCTAATTGGCTTTATTCCGTGCCAAATTTGCTTGTAATTCAGCATTTAGTAACCCTGTATTTAGGTGGGTTTGATGTAAGGGTAGTGAGTGAGTTAGAGTGAAGATTGTTCAAGAGTGTGCAAGAAAACAAAGACTCGCAGCTGGGACTCGCCGGTGACTCGCGGCTGCAAGCCGCCAGAAGCAGCACACGTGCCAAGCATGCTAGAAGATGAACAGTCATGCTAGCTGGAGCACTACAGGACAAAACAGGACAACTGGCCATACGGTTATCTCGCAACTGGAACTCGCGACTTGGTCAAGCCGCGAG
The DNA here is from genome assembly GCF_001633185.2 of Quercus lobata. Taxonomy (NCBI): domain Eukaryota; kingdom Viridiplantae; phylum Streptophyta; class Magnoliopsida; order Fagales; family Fagaceae; genus Quercus; species Quercus lobata. Next base: position 77,462,068 of record NC_044905.1, read on the forward strand.
GTCAAGCCGCGAGCCACCCCTGTTTTGTAAAACCTGACGTTTCACATTCCTCTCCCACTCCAGTATAAATATCCCTTTTACCCACGATTGAAAGAGAGCTTCCAGAGAGAATTTTGAGAGAGAAACCCTAAAGAAAAACCAGATTGTTTCACCTACAATCTCTACCTTAGAGTCTCTTCAAATTCCTCAACTCTCTTCCTCTCCATTGTAAAATCCTTGAGAGGCATTATACCAAACCAGGTTCTCACCATCATCATCATTGTGAGACTGCTGTTTGGATTTCTGGGAAGCAGTTAGGAAGGAACCAATCTTCATTGGTTGATGCTACGGTCTAGTAGCGGAATCCGGGAAGCTAGAAAAGAAAAAGGTTCGGCTCAACCTCGTTGGAGCAAGAAGCTTGGAGGGCTTAGGTGCACTGGGTAGATTAGGCTTGGAGGGTCTATTGCTGTCCTTGTATCCCAACTGTATTTTCTAGTGGATTGATTACCGCTTGGAGGGCGGCGGAGAGGTTTTACGCCGAGGGCTTCGGTTTCCTCTTCGATAACACATCGCGTGTTGTCTTTGTGTTTGCATCTTCCTTCCTCTCTATCTTTACCTTTTCATTATCTGCTGAGATTTTATTTTGTTATGGCTTAGATAGTTTTTAACCAATTTCATATTATAGCATATGTTAAGTTTCCGCACACTAGTTGTTTGACATATTGCTTGATTTGGTTAAGTTGTAATTTGGGGGTCTAAACGTTCAAAGGTGTTTTTACACGTTTTTGAACTTTCATTGGGGTTTCAAGAAATCAAGTTCTATTAATATGAACTTAATAATTTATATTCAAGAGGAATAACTTTATTAACTTTTAAAAAATGGTGAAGCTTTGCTAGATATTTGTGTGAGGCAACCTTCTCCAATTTGTGAGGTTGAGAAACCCAAGATGTGATGTCTCCATCCTTTAATTTCCCACAATCCACATTGAATTGCTAGATATTTGTGTAATGCAACCCTAAAATACAAAAGTTTAAAACATTAACCATCCATCAACTAACCCCAAAATACACAAAAGGCTAAAATAATGTTCTGGGTAACTGTTCACAGCACTAAATAAACTTAAATCCTAGTTTCTCCCCCTTTGTTTCATCCCCAAATCCTACTATTCCTTCTCACCATTAGAAATCCCATATTTCCTTCTAATTTCCAATACCTTTTCATCAATGAAAACCCTAATCTCAGTCATCCTAAATACAACAAACCTGCTATCAAGTGAATTCCAGCGACCTAAATCTTGCAATTTAACCTTGAGTTGCTATCCTATGTCAATGAACCAGTGTTAAAACACTTCAACCCCAACATAAACTGGTCTATGCACCATTAAAAGGACACAAGTCCTCCTTTTGGTCAATGTATCAACATTTAGTAAGCACAAGCACTCACTCAAAAAATATAAGCTCATGCAGACACTTACAGGTAGGTGTGTGTGTGTGTATCGTATGAATGAAATAACATACAAGTGCACAGACAAATTTCTTTTTCTTTTCTTTTTTTAGGGTCAATAAACAATACTACCCATAGTACTTACAAAGCATGCCTTCTCTGACTGCTCAATGACCTTTTCTTTTCCTCCCATATACCCTAACAAGTCTCACCTTACCTGTTTCATCAGACACAACAGTATAATTAAATGAACATATTCAATCAAATGCATAGTATAATTAGCTCAAGAAGATAGGAAGTGTAGACGAATTACATACCATCATCGGTCCCGCAATCGAGAACGTGCGCAGGAAGGTGACGCGATCTCCGCAAACCCTCCACCAACTTAATGTCCTCATCCGATATCTGCTCAATCTGTACAGCCTCTTCGTGGGGGGTTGGAGATGAAGGTCCCACGGTGGGCTCCACATGCACTAGAGGTGGGGTGGGCATGCCTGGTATGGGGACAAATATGCATCCATCACCATGGGCAGATCCACTAAAAACTGGGGGCAACATACAAGGAGTGTCCTTATAGTCCGTGCTAGCACCACGAGACATAGTCTGGGCTGGAACAATGTCCTCATGACCAGCAATGTGGGATGGCCCAGCACCAACATCAGACATGCATCGCAATGTCCCGCCACCGTCGTCAGACAGTACCTAATCACCCTTAAGCCATGGCTCTTATGCACCCGACTCATCCCCTTCCTCATAGATGGGTTCCGACTTGGTCATATGGCCACAACCAACTCGACCACCTCTATAGCGTCCACGCCGTGGAGACCTACCACTTCGCCTACCGCGACCCAGGGCCTGTGTACCAATGTCGGATGCTTCCACGAGCGCATCCGCCAATTTAAGTCGGCCCAACTCCTCAACAACCTCCAGTGTCAGCTTAAGGTCATTGTACATGTCAGAAAAGCATCGACCGAACCTGCAAAACAAGGGCGTCATAAAAGCAGGAATGCAGGTATGATGCAAAACTATAATAGGGGGTCATGTGAATTTATCTTTTTATTAACTTAAAAGTAATTTTAGTTACAAAGTAATGAAACTTGAAGGGCTTTGATTCTCACATATCCCCTTTTATGTTTTAAAATGTGGATATTTTCATATCACTTATGGATGTGTGCCATAAATAATGAACGTGAGTGAATGCGAAACAATATTTTTCAAAAAAAAAAATCTTACAGCTGTAGCCTTTCGTAACATATGGCAAGTGTCTTTATTGTAAATGCTACTTAGACACAGCTTTAAGCTATTATGGGTACCACAGATGATGTTACAAATAACAAAACTACTTGTTTGAGCCAAAATAAATTAGAAGGTCCAAAATGAAATAACTTTAAACTTAAAATGTCAAAAGTGTACTGTAGTGAATAATCTAATTCTCTCCTTAGACCCCTAAATACATCAAACCGCAGGTGAGTATAAGCATCATGGTTAACAACATTCGAAACATACAAGTGGAGCAACAAAAAAGCTAAACCTTACAATTCATATGCTTTCTCAAGAGTCAAGTAATTCCAAGTTCTTTCCAATGTCTTCCTCAAATCCCAAGCAAGGATGTATCCTTACAACTTTTTGATATAAGGCAAGACAAATATTTGATAGGAATTGCATTCAAGTAACATTTACGGTAACTTTTAGAAAATCATAGTACTTGACAGCTTTTTCCCATAATGTAATTTTTGGATATTACAGATATCAAGGTGATTTGGAATTTGGATACTACAAATTCACTTATTTATGAAGAACTTAAATCATAGTATTTTTTTACTTTAAAATATAATGAAAGATAAACTCATAGAGATTTAACAACAACAATTATTGTGAAGTTTTGCATGCATGATAAACCTGCAAAAGATATTTAATCAAACAATGGTTTCAACAAAGGGACGGAATTGTTGGCTCACCATGATTTCCCAGTACGCAAACTCTAGTGTTATGTACCGCCTTATGCTGCCATTGTACCACCTTATGTACTCAACGAGGTACGTCGTATCACCGTCCAAGAGAGGGGTAGCGCGAACAAGTTGCCCTCAATAGCCCCATTGCTAAATATGGGCAACATGTTCTACTGCCCAGTCCTTATCCCATTTACCTTGGAGAGATATCCTGTGAAGGTCGGTTGACGTATCCACGACCCTTGGAAACGGTTGCTTCATCCCAAACTAATAGAAGACACGCTCGGGATGATGCCCCTCCACTATCCAAAAGTATATCAATGGCACCTCGGCCCTCTAAATATGCTGCACGGCAGTGCAATATGCAGGCAAGGAGCCCAGTGTATGCATGTACAACTCCCAAACAATCTGCATAAGTGGATTGTTAGTTTAGTGATTATGTGAAGATGGATAATTGTCATTTTTCATGGAAGTTAAGAGTATTTTTAGGCAATTTGATTACTAGCACACTACGGTTTGGGATTTAAAATATTTAAACACAAGTAGGTTTATGACAACTCCAACCTTCCCTCCAAAATACACAGTAGAAAAATGCTACCATGCAACTAGCTAACCCAATCATGTAAAGTTGCATATAAATTTTAGACTCAATACAAGCTTTTCAAGCATAGCAACTAGACATATCAGAGATGAAGTTGTGCAGAACCAATCACTACGGAGACCTCAATATTAGGAAATTATAAATGTAATATATAAAATACAAAAACTAATTAGTAGTCCTTTTTCTTTGAGACCATTGACTAAAGCATAGAATTATTAGAATAGGGAAACTTGCTCCTCCTATCCCCCAGGATTACCAAAAAAAAAAAAACAAAACAAAAACAAAAAAGGTATAACCAACTAGTCCAAAATCATTAAACAACCTAATTTTAATCAATCTGTAGGGTTAAAAAAATAGGTCAGGAATACTTATTAAAAATAAATATATAGGACAGGAATGGTTACGATTTTGAAAAATGCAGTTTCTAGCTCACATTATGTAAACAATAGCATCCACTTATTTTACAATACTGTTATGATGATCATGAGACTAAATTATAGAAGCCTATCAAACAATTCTACACAATTTTTCTCACTTATATTTGCTTTCTTCCTCAATTAATAGAATTTGTTAGTGTGCTTTTCTATTGACTGAAATTTAGGGCTTGAAGTGATCTCTTTATAGCAATTTCAACAATCTTATACAGTTTGAAGTGTTCAGAATTGCATGGATAACTAGTAGCATTAAAGTGAGCATATGCAATGCAGAGTGCAGGTGCAAGTGCCCTATTACCTGATAATGCACTCAAGAACACAACCCATCCGATCATCCCCACACATCAAAATTAATAAACCTAGATTGTAATTTGTGGAGAACTTAAATTATCTGAAGCACATTGACCTCATGATTTTGTTTATGTAGGATATTAAAGACAAGATAATGTAGTTTTTGACCCTCCCACAAATATGTGTGTGTGTATTCTAAGTAATAAAATTTATTGAAGAAACAAGAAAAGAGAGGACAAAACTCATGTACACAAGGTGCATAGTTGTATAGCAAAAGTTCTCCTAAAGAATTACATGATAACAAGAATTACAAATGTAATAGAAAAGAGAATCAGTAAAACAAGAGTGCAAAAGCATTCAAACAAGGACTCCCAACACCATAACTAGTTACTGCACAACGTTAAATGTATGATTGATCCTCTCGCTCCATATTGCCCACACTAGAATAACAGGGCTATAATCCAAACAAAATACCTATGATGTTTAACAGTAGAGGATGTACACACAACCTTCTTAGGCATCATCCAACGTACCCCAAACATATAGTAAGAACAGATGACAAGACTACAAGTCTCAGGCTACTCCACAATGACAACAATTGTTCCATTGCTTCACTACTTTATTTGCACATGCAACAACAATCTACCAAAGCAACTTCTCGTTTAACAAGGGTTCACCTGTCAAAAAATTTCCGTGTTTCTGTCTAGGTAAAATGCAACTATCTTTGGAGTCTTTATGCACCAAATACTCTTCCATGGAAAGCTATTACCAATGGAATCTCTTAGATCCCCTCAAAGAGCTATTACTATGAAACAGGTTTTAATGAAACCTGCTAGAAGAAGATAAAGAATGACCATAATGTGAATAGAGTATCAAAATAACGAATGAGTTTGCATCAAAACAAAATAGATATTCTTGACTTCTTGTTGGATGCTAAGACTCTTCTTTTCTTTTCCTTTTTCTTCTTCTGCCCTTATTTTTATTTTAACTTATGAACATTTCTCATCATTAACAGTTATAATAAAAGAAAATGTTTGACAAAAGTCCTTTAAGTTCTAAAAACTTTCCTTTAATTGGATCTTCCATCCTTTCTAATATCACACTAAAACCACAACACTACGAAAGACCTTAGTCCCAAAATTTCAAAATACACTCTTTTATTTCTGTAATTATTATACCAATTGGTATAAGAACAAAATAGATATTCTTGTTTGTTGCTAAGACGCTTCTTTTCTTTCTTTTTCTTTTTCTTTAAAAAAAAAATTATGAACATTTCTCATCATTGCAATACAAATGTGATAAAAAGAAAAAAAAATTGTAATAACGTACACAAAAGGTCACTGAAGTTCTAAAAATATTCCGTTACATTGGATCTTCCATAAAGCCACAATAAAGGGAAAGACACATAAAGAACAACAAAGAAAAGACCTTGGCCCCAAAATTTTGAAATACATTTTTTTTTAATATACCAATTGGTATCAAAACAAAATAGACATTCTTGTTTGATGCTAAGACTATTTTTTCTCCCCTATTACAGAAACATCTTTTTTTTTTTTTTTTTTACAATATTTCTAATTATTGCAATACAAATATTGTAAAAAAGATGTTTCTGTAATAATATATTCAAAAGTCCTTGAAGTTCAAAAAATAATTCCTTGACAATGTTTCTTTTAAACTTTCTAATACCAAACTAATGCCACTATACAGAGAAAGACACAGAGACAACAACAATGACAAGGCCTAAGTCTCAAATTTCTGACTTAGCAATAGATTCTCAACACACTAAATTGGGTCACTGCATTTTTCTGGAATGCGTTGTACTAGAGTCACATGAGTCTTATTTTATGTTTTGAGTCGATTTTCTATTTTGGTTTAAAAGTTCTTAATTACTTCTCTTTATAATTAGGAGTCTCAGTCTTTCTAGGTAAAGGTTATTCAGCAATCCTATTCCTTCTAGAAGTAGTATTGGCAAATAGCCTATATAAGAGTATTTTATGTATTCAATAATAAACAGATAGCGAGATTAACTATAATAAAATTCCAGCAGCTTAAGAGTGTAATTGCCTTCTCCTACCTAAGAATGATTTCGTTTAGGAAACCTAGATGTTATTTCTAGGGTTTATCTTGCATTGTTTCTTGTTCTATTCATGGTTTTAACTTTTAACATCTAAAGGTTGTGAAGCTCATTCACTAATCACTATCCAATTTTTTTTTATTACTTAACTAGGCGTAAACCTTAAACACCAACCCTAATCAAGAACCTTCAAGATCTCATCAAGAACCCTAATTTAGTGCTGAATTCCTAAAGATTCTACATCAAAATTGGCTTCTATCTTACATCACATGTGGCGCATGAAAATTCAACAAGCACAGACCTGTTATTATGCACAATTAAATTTTTGAAAAAAAAAATGTTTATCACATGATAAACTAAGAAAATAAATACTTAAAAGGGTGTCCAAAATAAATAGCAGGCAATCCATAGCATCATTCTTATAGTGTTGATTTTGCAAGCAGTATTTAAACACAAGCAGGTTTATGACAACTCCAATACTCCCCCCAAAATACACACTAGAAAAATGCTACCAAGCAACTAGTTAACCCAGTCATGTACAAGTTGCATATAAATTTCAGACTCAATACAGGCTTTTCAAGCATAGCAACTAGACATATCAGAGACAAAGTTGTGCAAAACCAATCACTGAGGAGACCTTGATATTAGGAAATTATAAATGCAATATATAAGATATAACAACTAATTAGTAGTCCTTTTTCTTGGAGACCATTGACAAAAGCATAGAATTATTAGAATAGGGAATCCTCCTTTCCCCCAGGAAAACAAAACAAAAACAAAAACAAAAACAACCAACTAGTCTAAAATCATTAAACAACCTAATTTTAATCAATTTGCAGGGTTAAATCTGACTCATACACCAAAAAATAGCAAACAGCAATTAATGACCCAATCATCTATAATTCTCAAACATGGATAGCATTTACCTTGCATCGGGATTCAACACAAGTAAAAATAGCATGTGAGCGGGAACTCTAACCATTAATACTAACATTAATACAATCTTTGAGAATAATTGGAACAAGTTATGAAAAGTAGGAGCTATTAGCTTCAAATACTCTTTCTAAATAACAACTCTTTTTTTAATTAATCTCGCAAAGGCAAGCTGCAGCCTTTTCCTCATAGAAGAGTAATGAATCCAGATGTGAGACATGATGTTAGCCTGGCCTTATTTTTATGCTTTAATCTATTCTATGAAATACAGCTTACGGCTTAAGATGCTTGAGCCCTACACCTGGACATTCGAGCACTTAAAAGCTTGGGGCCTGGGGCACTTTAAGTTTTTATCCTTCAATGTCTCAAAGTGATGAAGAAAAGATATGTTTTTTTTCAAAAAAAAATCAACCTTCCAATCAAAATTTTGACATTCGTTCCCCTCCCCCTTAGGTCTAAAATTAACTTAATATCATCAAAAATAAACCCTAAGATCTCCACTACCTCTTTTTAATTAATATTAATATTAATTATTAAGCTTCTTAACATAAAACTACAACAATATTTTGCATCAATACAAGGTTCTTATCCCCATAAGTACCTTGAATCACCATATTCAATTCTCTAACTTCAGTCAATTCCTTCCCTTTTTTTTTCTATTGTTAATAGGTAATTTAAGGTGCAGGAGTAAAATTTAAAGGCAGCATTCACCAATACAAAACTTGATGACAATCAGCACCATGATTCAAATTAATCTAAGGAAGCATCAATACCAAGCATAGATCCTAAATAAACCAGAAGGCTTCAATAAAAGCATAACCAACCTAGAAAGGAACCAATATTCTTAAATCAACTCATTCCTACAACAATCCAAAGAATTGAAACAAAAATAAAAATAAAAGCGTGGTCATGCAATTGAGGGAAACAAAAATAAAAAATATCAAATTGTGGCGAAATAAATGCGGTCATGCGATAGAATGTGGTCATGTAATTGAGGACGTAAATTAATCGAATACCTGCTCTACCCGTAGTGTAGACAGCGTTGTTCGGTACGCAGCAAGGACATGTGTGGCATGCTGTGCGGTGCTCTTTGGCCCGCTCCACCTAGCAAACATGGGGTTTCAACAAATGCTCGTTAGTGAACTTTCATGTGATGAACTGTGAACAATTTCGTTAGTGAACTCTCTCTTCCTTTACATTCAACAAACTTTGCTTTATATTTCACATCCATATACTTCAGTATCTAAGCATTGATAAGTTTCTTTTGTTTGTTAATTTGGCATATTTTAAATTATATCAAAGAGAAAAATATAATATAATATACTATTACACATAAATAATTAATCTTAATAGACACTTAGCTTGAATAATTAGAACTCAATGAACGTACCTAATGGCAAGGAGCCCTGAGTGCATTGGCGATAAAGGCGGCCTCTCAATTGGGAATATTTGTGGGAACCTTGAATAGGCCCACAGCTGCACCAACAACAGTGCTCCTCCAATCTGCATCACATCCTTCTTCAATGTACTACAAAGGTGCCTGTAGAGCTAAGCCAATGATGCACTACCCCAGCTATACTATCTCGCATTGTTGATTGGGTTAAGGAACTACAGAGGCAGGAGTGAGACCCGGTCTGCCAACTTGTCCATGAACAACAGGGGCCCCATCCAAACAAGTAGGCGGTAGCGGGCATGTTGCTACACTACTTCATCACCAACGTCCGCAGCTGGGGGAGCGGCAAACAGTGCATCAAGCCACTTGTATCTTATCCTCGCCCCAAAAAGGATAGACCTGTTTGAGTTGGGTATCACAGGCAGAGGTTGATGGCCTATCAAATCTCGGCACAAATCATTCCATGTCATGTTTGTCTTCCCTGTGACAGGCAACCCATCTACTGGAATCCCCAACATCACCTCTATATCTTGCAAGGTGATACTCATTTCTCCATGGGGTAAGTGGAACATGTGCGTCTCTGGATGCCACTGCTCAACCAAGGCCATGATCAAGGCGTGGTTGACCTCTATATCAAAAACCTTGAATAACCCGATGAAACCTGCTACATCTATGTATTGCATGATACGTGGGTCTAGCCCACCCCGCAATAGTACACATTTACGACGTCGAACCTTTACGACACCAGGCACCTCCTGCACACGGATGAGCATTGTGTTAGGTAGTGCACACGAGGTAATTATAAAACGGAGATGTATTAATAATACAACTATATATCTCGTCGACGGTGCACCTCCAAAGCAGAGTTGACCGATGATCCACCTGCCAGCTCAACTGGGTATCATCATCGGGTCCAGGTTCCACTTTATCCAGCGCCTGCATATCTGACATGACAGGAAATAGATTGTTAGCAATTATTAAGGATTCACTCTATGACAAGATGTAATTACAATAGCAAATCATGTCATCTAAGCATGGGATCCAATGTAACGTGGAATGTGATAAACATCTTCACAATTAATTATTTTATGTTTTAAAAGATATGACAACTATACCTGTGACTGATCCGCATTAACACAAACTTGATTAATATGCGTCAATTCATGACTACAAAAACAACATGACATATAGAACTAGAAAGGATTAATGATTGTTATTAATTATAGAGAGGAAGTGTATGCTTGAGTTTTATGATTACTGGCTGAGAGAGATTATTATTAGCCAAACATTCCAATTTTCTCAACATATAAAAGGTCAAGTTGCAGACCTTTTATGATTAGTAAATTTACTGCTTTTAAGTAAGTTTCAACAAAATAATCAAAATCCCACATAAAACACAACCTAATATTACCCAAAATCAGAAAAGATATCACCAAAACAACACAAACTCATTTGTCTACTTAGCCATATAGAGAGGAAGTGTATGCTTGTTTGTCTACTTAGCCATTTTTAGTTGTCTAGTAACACAACTTTTTTTTTTTTTGGCAACAATTTTGTCACAACTATGAGTGGTTACTTAACATTTTCACAAAAACCACTATTTTTTTTGTCCATTACTCACAATCTACCACATTAAAGTTGTGACAAAAGAAATTGTAGTCCTAAATTTTCTCTTAACCATATAGTAATTTTTTATAATCATAGTCATTGCATTTAATGGATTATAATTTAATCTGAAAATCTAGATCCTTAGGCACGTTCAAAACTATTGATGGATTCTTCAAAAGAAAGGAAGGTTGTAATTCATAAATAATCTGAATGGTAATTCATCAAACACAACATTTGATGATAGTTTTTTATCATTAAATCAAGATAATAATTGGTTTTTGGTATAAGCGAGAATCGTGTACAGCTCTAGTTGAAGCATTTTGGGGTATTAAAATCTCAAGCAGGATAGTCATACTGATTTTATCAGTACTAGTGCACAACAGATTGTTCCTATTACTTCAAAAAAAAAAAAATAGAACTTCATTGGCGAATTTTGATATGGGGTAAGGTGGTTCATGATTGTGCATGCGCAGCCTTAATATGCAATGGCAAAATCCCGTGTTTATTATCAAACCATTTTGCCAACGACATACCGTTTCTAATTCATGAACGACAACCAGCAAACATTTGACAATCTTTAGGCAGACAATGTGACGTTTGTCGCACTTCAATGAAAATCAGCCAACAACAACAACAACAACAAAAAAAGAAAAAAAAAAAAAGCCCTTTCAAATAATTTCTTTTATTAAAAGAAGCAACTTGTTTATGTGGTTTTTTCTTTTTTTCTTTTGAGCAGCTCATTGTCCAATGAAAATGTGATTTTTTATTAAAAGAAATGAAATTCTTCAATGAAATTCTTTAATGAGTATGGAAATTGTCTCGGTCTTTAGGTAACATTAGTTGGGATGTGTAGTCCAGATGTAGCTCGAATAATAACTAGAGCATAAAATCGGGCAACGATGGACTCCTTCCAAAGATATTAATCCAATAAATGGGAAGCCCATCCATCAGATCTTTTCTCTCCATCTTTCTTTCCCAGACATGTAACAGTCCCTATCATAATGGCTGTGATAGAGACTTGACTATGTCTGGATGACTAATTATGCAGTAAGAATCAATATAGATAGTGCACACAAAGGAGAAAAAGAAACAAATACTCTTGATGAGATGGTCAATAATAAGCAGTTTTGATTCTAGGATTGGAAAGTATTACTCACTTACCTAAGGCTCAAGGACACTGCCTTTACGGTAGCAGTTTAACATTGTGTGTATATGCAAAGGAAAATGCAAATACCATTCAAACCATATTTGAAATTAAAGATATGTCTCAACCATATAATTCTAACAAAAACACGCGCTTATAAAAAATACCAAAACAAAATGTCCACAGAACCGAATAAAATGTCTTCTTGATTAGTAAATTTACTAATTTTAACTAAGATTCAACAAAATCATTAAAATCTCGCACAAAACACAGCCCTATGTTAACCAAAATCGGATAAGACACATTTTACACAAACCCAGAGATATTACCACAACACTACCAATCGATTTGCCAAAACCCCCTGTCAAAACCCCAATTCCAACAATATCACAAGCACATTTAAACTCATTAATGAGAAAATAACACAAACATAATCACATAGCAAGAAATACTTTAGATCATCATCATTGCAGCATATAAAAGACAACAAAATTCTCATCTTGATTAGTAAATTTACTACTTTTAAGTAAGTTTCAACAAAATAATCAAAATCCCACATAAAACACAACCTAATATTTCCCAAAATCAGAAAAGATATCAGAGGAGAGCAACGTACCTATAATCAACAGCGGCAAGTATGGTAAGGGTTCGATGGAAGCACCAGGTTTCCGATAACGACGACTAATCGAAAAGGGTGAGGGAGGCTGGATAGGGAGAGTGAGACTAATGGAGAGTGGGGGAGAGTGGGGAAGAGTGATCGTAGAGCAAAGAGCAAGGGAGAGTGTAGAGGGAGAGTGGCGGCAGAGAGCGAGGGAGAGTGTACAGGGAAAGAGTGAACAGGCGTTGTGAGACGTTAGGGATTCAAATTGTTAAGGCAAACTTGATTTTCTACTTACTGAGTTATGCATGTTCACACGAGTATTTGTTTTATTGGAAAAAGCCACGTCTACTTTGCCAACGTGGCATAACGCTCAAACTAACTTGACCATATGAATATTGAGTTTTTTAGTAACTCGCTTATAAAATAATCGAGTTTTATATGAAAAATCGACCCTCACATTATCGAGTTTCAAAACAAGAGCATATCCCTAAATAGTTTGAGAAAGGGGGCAAAATGCTGGAAAGTTTGTGAGAAATGGGCAAATGTCCATTTTGGCCCAAAGAAAGAGGTTCTAAAAACCAGAGTGAATCCATTAATTATAATAGGATGCCCTCCTATCATAATTTCTCCATTTAATTAAAAACAATATTATTTCATATTTTAATGAAATCAGTGTTTAACCTAGTACATATGTACAGGTACAATTAAAAACAATTACAATTAAATGGTTCAAATTGTACATTTTTTTTATAGAAAATATTGAAATTATACATGGTATATTAGAATTTAATTAGATTTAGACTCTTTGATATTTGTACCCAATAATTCACTTACCAAAAAAATTAAAAAATCAGATGGATACGTGGGGTAAAATTGGACTTCAATTGAAATCCAATTTAAAATATAGGGTAAATTACATTTTACCACCTTATTGTTAGGTTACACATGTGAGTGAAGTCCCATATTGAATAATGATGAAAAGAATGAGTAGTTAATATAACGTAATTGAGCACATACCCATTGAGTTTAGGCCTTTTAGATTAAAGTGTCTTTAGTTTCTCAAAAAAAAAAAAAAAAAGATTAAAGTGTCTTTATATGTTATATTAATTATTCAAGAAAGTTTCTCAAGGTGTTTATCTCCTTAACAAGTGGTATCAGAGCCCATGGTGGTGTGGGGCAAAGGTGGCAAGATTATCAAGGTTCCTTTCTCAGTTGAAGCAAGATCAACAAAGGAGTATTATTGCCAATGGTGTTAGACAATGATGAAGTGCAAGGTTCCCAAGGAGGATAAAAAAACCGTGCGGAGTTGACACGTGAAGGTCTATGTGGATGATGCACTAGTGAAGGAAAATGCCCATTAGGGAAGGGGAAGTGGGTAGGACTTGTTCATAACCCATAAAGAGGTCTTGAAGCCCACAAAGAGGCAGCGACTCACACGTAAAGAGGAGATTGTTGGGTTACACTTACACATGTATTGAGCACATACTCATTGAGTTTAGGCCTTTGGATTAAAGTATATCTCTATATGTTATATTAACTATTCAAGGAAACTCTCCAAGGTGTTTATCTCTCCAACATCTAAACTATGCTCCGGATTACACTTTACACTCTAAACTACATTTCTTGTTACAAACTTAAAAAAGACCAAAAACCCCCCTTTCCCAATCAATTAAAAACAAAAATTCCTTTATATTCCAACTCTAAACAAACACTGGACCTAAGCGGATGAAATCTCCTTTTGAAGAGAACAAATTTTGCATATAGTTGCAATGGGCTTAAGCAATTACAGCAAGTTATGATAGGGGGTCCACGTGCTATGGGTCGGAATTGTCACATAGTCAAATGTTGTTTCTCTCTCAAATACTTCTTCAACTCATGGTCTTTATGCCTCTTTTCTGCAAACTTTGTTTTGCGACAACGTATGGGTAACTTAGAGTCTAGATCTATTGGGGACTAGGAGGACAATAGCTATAAAAATTGTACAGGTTATGACCACGATGGACCCTACATGACCTTTTATTATGGTTAAGGATGGGCAAAGGCAACTGTTTTAAGCATTGCCAGTCTTGGGAACAGTCGTTGTGTGATTATGTCGCGGTGGTGAAGATGATTCGGATTTGGGAATTTAGGATTACACAGTTTTGATTTGGGGAGAGGGGTTGATACCCATGAAAGAGATGGAAAAAAAAAAGGAAGTTTTGTCTTTAAGTGATTGGGAAGAGGGAGTTTTTGGTCTTCTAAGTTCGTATCAATTAAGCAATCTACACGCAAGTCACATACTTCATATTTTCATTAAATGTAACAGTAAAACTAATGTCGGAGTGCAAAGTGTAATAAAAGTCATAATTTAAGGTGTAAACTGTGCATTCAAATTAGTGGCGGCACCACATTCAGTCCAGGATGTTCCCAGGAACACCCTGACCTAAAAAAAAATTATATATAATAATTTAAAATTTTTTTATTTGTTTGCCCTTAAAAAAAATTCTACTTTCAAGCAAAAAAAAAAATTTGAACTAAAATCTGAAAAAATAAAATAAAATAAATTGTAACAAAGCAAGCCCACTAGGGAAAAAAAGCCCAACATCAAAATGAACAGATTACAAATGGTAGCAAACCCACGAATTACAGATGAAAACCCAACAAATTCTCAAAAAAAAAAAAAAAACCAAAACCCAATATACGTGTCCGATTCATCAAGTAAAGCAAAAACAGAAATCAAAAACCTAACCTAAAGAAAAAAACCTCATCAACCATCAACGACAACAACCAACGAACGGTGCGAGCTCCAAAGCACATAGGTCATCAGTGATCAGGCCTCAAACTCGAGCTCTAGAGCACATCGGGCATCGGAGATCGGAGATCGGTCACGCCTCAACGTGCTGCCCAACGGCACCACCCCTCAGCTCAGCCACAGGCCTCCCTGCTCCCTCAACCTCAAGGTATTTCATCTTTTTCTCTCTTTAATCTCTTACATATACGGGTTAATGGGTTAATGGGTATGGCTTTCTCTCTTAGACTCTCTATCTCTCTCTCTCTCTTTATCTAAAGACTGAAAGCAAATAATACTCTCTCTCTCTCTCTCTCTCTCTCTCTCTCTCTCTCTCTCTCGTTGAGACTTTATCTGATTGCTTAACCTTACCTTATCACTTTATTAATATTTGCCCCTGTTTTTGGCTTTATCAATTGGTGTTGGTAACTGCTGGTATTGGTGAGATACAATTAATTTTCTTTTAGTGTTTTGTGATTGTGAATTTATTTGATTGGCTCTTGTGATTGGGGGCTATAGGGCTTGTCTGTTGAGTGGGGGGTAGATAGGGGCATGAGGCCGAAGTGAGATATTTGAATTGGGGGAAGTAAATGCACATGGGGTGTGTGCTAATGCAACTAATAAACAATAATTTAATTAACCAATAATTAATTGGGGGAAGCAACTAATAAATAATAATTAATAATTTAATTAACCAATACATTATAAAAGACAAACAAATTAAATTATGTTAGGCTAAACAACAATTAATAATTTTATAATTAATGAAACAACAATATAATAAATTATAGTTTATAAAAGACAAACAAATTAATGAAACAACTAAACAACAATAATTAATAATTTTATTAATATTTCAAATGAACTTATAGTTTATTGTTTATTCTTTTGCTAGAATTATGGACAAATACTTTATGTATTTGCGTGTTTTTGGTTGTTGTTGTTGTCAATATATGAATTTCTCTTTTTATTAGATTGTGTAATTTATCATTCTTAAGGAATACCCTGAGAAAAATTCTTGGAGCCGCCACTGATTCAAATAGTTTAGGGTACAAAGTGTAATATGAGGCATACTAGTATAGTTTAGAGTGATAAAGTGTAATTTCTGCTAAAATTTAATTGGATTTAGAATCTTCAATTTTTAAACTCAATAATTCACTTTGTTAGAAAAATTAAAAATTAGATGAAACATATGGCACAAAATTAGGCTCCAAATGAAATCCAAATTAAAATCTAATTGAATTTAGATTCCTCAATTTTTACACTCAATAATTCACTTGACATTAAAATTAAAATTAAATGAAATATACAACACAAAATTAGACTCCAATTGAAATCAATTTAAAATCTAATTAAATTTGAACTCCTCAATTTTCACACTCAATAATTAACTTGGCACCAGAATTAAAATTAGATAGAAAACATGGCTTTTATATTAGCGGGTATCTAGCGTTAAAATAATGTTTAGCAAAACAAAAACCAAAAAGCTAGCAACAACAACAACAACAAAAGGAGAAGAACGAAGGAAATAGATTCCGAAAATCCAATTGCAATGTAAAAGGAATAGAATAAGGAAACCAACCCATTTCTCATCATAATAATAATAATAATATTGAAATTAACCCGATTTTGAATTTTGCTTGTAACTTGTAATTAGATCTACAAATGGAGTTAATCCTAACTATAAGCATTCCTTGATCAAGGCATCACATTGATATGAATAAGACACCATCTGTCCCTGTCCTCCAAAACCCATACATATAAAACAGATTGACAATAAGAAATCACTAGCTGCACTAATAACCTGCCCAAGCTTTGCTTCCCTTAGTTGCATATCTGTCAAACAAATCTGTCCCCAACTCTTCATAAGGTCTGTATTTCACTAATGTACTTCAAGATACAAACGAGATGAATATCATATGCAATCAGTTATGGAAAGACACCGTCCACATTTATTAGTGAAGCAGGCATGATCCTATGTCGTTCAACACCATGATATGAGAGGAAATCGAGATGAATTAGCCCGCATGGCAACTTCAAGATCCAAGATGGGCTCACACCGCATCACAATGCAAGAATGTTGACAAGGTTTTAGCACCAAATACCATGAACATTCTCCCAGCTGAAGATTCTATCTCAACATTATGGCATTACCATCTCCATCAAAAATCTCTGTTAGCTGGCATTATCTTCAGTAACTTGGCAAGGTCAAATGACTTGAAGTCTTTTCCGTAACAAAAATTCAGATCCATGGGTGTTCTTCCATCCTAAAAGCAGTAAACCCATCAATGTTAAATACACCTTCACTGAAAGCAAACAGGAGAAATTTTTTGCCAATAATTCCAATACTTCACCAAAGGTCTATAAGAAAAAAAATTGATGAAAATAAATTAACCAAGCATGACAATACAATAGAAAATAATACGAAGCAGAAGCAAAAGGTCAGCTCATACTTAACAAATTTTTTTTTTTTGACAAGTATACTTCTAACAATTCTATACATATAAGATGCCAACAAGATATCACGCAGTTCACTCCTGTGGCAAAGCTCAATCAACAGATTAGCTTCAACTACCTAGCACATATAGTCACAAGTCTCACAATGCTAACCAATTATTCCAGCCTTTGTTAATAGGAAAATGAAGTTAGTCACAAATTCACTAGCATATAGTTGGCCGGGTTCTCTCATATCAATCAACAATAAAAATTGAGCCGAAAGGACCAGAACTGACATTTTTACAATTTGCTGGGATATGCACGGCTCTAGAAAGTTACCTTAGTTCTTCTGTTTTTATCTGCGCCATTGACTAACAAGACTTTTGCTATAAATCTATTTCTGCTTTGGATGGCAACATGCAATGGAGTCCACCCTTCCTGAAAGAAGAACTCATAAAGAAGATAATCGACAGGATATTGGCCGTATGAAAATTTAAAAACTATACTCACATTATCTGCAACATTGACATCAACCTTGTATTTGATCAATAACTTCACAGTTTGGATGGCACCAACTTGAACTGCATAATGAAGTGGAGTAGCTCCATCCTAACATGAGTATGAAGATAACCCATAGTTCTCAGGTATATCATATATGGAGGTACAGAGGAAACTGGGACATGTTTATAAAATGAAAATTTTATCCTCACCTGGTCTTTGACATGAGGGTCTGCACCTTTCCTTAGAAGATGACTAATTACAGCCTCCTTTTTGCCAATAATTGCCTTATGAAGAGCAGTGAGACCATCCTGTTTACAAGCCCGGATAAAAGATGTTACTAACTTGAACATAAATGCGGAACTAATATATGAACACAACTCACCTGATCAACAGTATCAATATCAAGCCCATTCTCAAGTAGCTTATCCATGAAAGGAATCTGTCCTGATAGTGCAAGAGTATGAAGTGGGCTCCATTTTGCCTGAGCAGTTGGGAAAAAAGAATCCACAAGATTGAAAAGAGATCCTCAGTCAACTAGAAACCACATATTTAATTTCTTATTCAATATAAATTTGTATAGCAAGTAGTAGGTAGTTCCATAAATGTGTTTCCTATGGCAACGCCCCTGAGTTATATGGCTCTTGGCAAGAGAGACTCCATTCTCCTAAAACTGTGTAAGGAAAGGTAAAAAGGGAAGTTGCTCTATGTTTTCAATACTTACAGTTGATATTTTTCCCAGATTGGGTTTCACATTCTGTTGCAAAATTGCTCTTTCTTCTGGTCCCAAAAGCAGTTCAACCTCTACAACAATTATCAAACGTTGATAACAGTTGCTTGAACTTTAGGCAGAGCTGACAAAGCAGATGCATAGATGTGCACAATTACAACATTCGTAGATAACAAAGGAAAAGGCTAAAGTGCACCAAAAACATGATAGAAAAATCCATACAAAAGAGAGCAATTCATCATGGTTTGCAATTTCAAAATAAAGTAATAATTCCTATTTGATACATGCTGGCAGCATTGCAAAACAAACAATGGGTCAATTTGGTCCAATGCAACCTCAAAATTCAATTAAAATGATACAGTTTGCATTAGTTTAATTCATTTTTTTGGAAGAGCTTGGTCCTGTCCTGAACTACAGAGGCTAAATGGAACTTTGCCAGTTAAGTTTGAAACTAAGGAACAACTTGAGATGCTTATGTACACGGAGAGGAGTTTTAGCTCTTTAAATAGCTCAAGCATCCCTTCCTAGTCAACATGGAACAAAGAAGACCAGAATAAAGGAAAACAGGGAATATTGTTTTTATTCGTCATCATTGGCAATCAATTGTCTTCCCCACCCACTCCATATAAAACTAAAGGAAAAAAATGCACTCAAACATGCTTTTCATAACATGGTTCTGACTTCCGGGTACACATACAAAGCCAATATCATTAACCATCACTTTTTATGTGCCTGAGATGGAGAGTATAAAGTTCTTGGTCTTTGGATTCATGCAGAACTAGTGAGATAATTAGCCATTAAGTACTCTATAAACTTGCAATCATTTAGAAAAATAATCAATACTACATAGTACTTTACAACATGGATGGATCATCTACTTGGTTTTCAGCTATAGTTCTTGAAACTTTCATGATTAGAGGCTAATATTTTTCCTATAATTTTATTTGAAAAAGATTGAAACAGACGGTAGATTTCATGCTTCTTTATACTTCAAAACACCTCCCTTGAAAACAAATAAATATGATGTCAAAGAAAAATATGGTATTAATGGGAACAAGAGGTTCTAGTAGAGTAAGAACCTTTCACAAGATCCTCCTCATACGTATTTATTGTGGACTTATCAACATTAGTTGTAGCTGAAGCATCTATTTCTTCCTCCCAGTCACTCTCATGACCCCAATCATTTTCTTCTCCTTCATCATCTTCATCATATTCACTACCACTGCCATTATCAGGATCTTCCCAAGTTCCTGGTCGAATTTGCATTGAAGAAGCTTGGTTTGAATTAACCGCATAAGCCCTCACTCTTGAGTGGCTTTCAGCAACAGATAAACCATACATTCCGCTTCTTGGACTACATACTTTCAAGAAATTGGTGCTGCAGCTAGAACACGGAGCAGCTGCAGCAGTAACAACAGCAGAAATTGGAATAAATTGATTTGACAAAAATTTTGATGTAGCCCAAGACACCATTTTCCACGTCTCTTGAACTGTCAAATGGAAATAACAATGCATAAGATATTATTGAATTTGTCACTTCAAGAATTAAAGCATGCCAATCATTCCAAGTGTATGCATAGGCCCCAAGCCCTCATGTGTGCTATGTGCATGGGTGGACAATTGCCACAACTAACTCTTACCATTTTCCTTAACATGATGCTAGAGTTTAAGAAGCAATTCATATGTCAGTAAGACATTTTGACAAACATTTCTTATTCATTGAACAACTGAATCCATGGTTGGCATATATAACAAGGTTAGGTAAAAAATAAAACAACATAACAATATTATTTAAAAAATAGAGATATTAAATATTGAATAAGAGGTCAACCCACAAAATCATATAGCATAAAAGTAACGAACTTTCTCCAAGGCTTTTACTTGTTCAAAACAAGGCAACATGCAAATATTTACAGAGGAAAATGGTCTTTACTCTTTAGGACACCTGAGCGTGAAATACAAAATGTAGAAAAAACAATACAAATACAGAAGTAAATATTAAAAATGTTCAATTTTCCTGAGTTTTAGCAAGCACAGGGAGAGTAAAAAATTAATGGAAACTTGAAGGAAACCAAATTCTAGATAAACCCATTTCTTATAATTGACTAACTAAGAAATTGGATAGGAAGAAGGATGAGGAAAGAGCCAGGCTTAAAACTGAAAATGCAATCTTTAGCTTCTAGTGGGACAACTTCTTTGAGCTCAAAAACGGAAAAGCAAGAAGAGCAATGAAGGGAATATTAGGGAAGATGTTGTAGCTATTAGTCTATTACACATTTTTACTTGCATAACATGTAGTTTCGTTTCTAAAGCTATTAAAGCATAAATCCCCATTTTCCTCTATTTCAATTACCAGCAGACAGCTTTTGTATTCTCAAACAATAATAAGCACTGAAAAAATGCAACAAAACACAGAAAACACTCTCGGTTTCAAGTATCATATAGTTTTAAGTTTTAACCAACTACCTATGCTATCTATCGTTACTCAAGAGCACCTAACTGTTAATACAAATACCACCTTGTATTCACATGTTACCAACAAATACTGTATTTTCACTATTACCCCACTTCAATTCAAGAAGTGGCTGAAGCCTAGCATCAACAATATAAGATACCCATTTCACCGAGCACTATAACTTTAAAATCAAACAATCTCAGAAAGTTTCACAATCTTGACAACAATGAACAGAGAGAGAAACAGCCCAAATGAAAAAAACATAACGAAAGGAGAGAGAGATGGGTTACTTGTTCAGACTTGGGGTGGTTAGCAACGACACAGAAGCTCCGCGAAAGAACAAGAACCCAGCGGCGATGAGAGGTGGCGGCCAACGCGACGATTCTGCGGTCAGGGCAGGGAGTAGTCGCCAGTCACTCCGCTGGTGCCAGATAAGTGGGGGTAAGGATAGAATTAAATTTTTATAACATTTTCTTTGTTTTTTTAAATAGATTTAGTTCATGAAAGTTGGGGAAAATGGCTTACTTAGCAAAATAATCATATTTATAAAGTAACTAACAAAATGCTCTTATTTGGAAACTTGATTTTAACAAAATCAAGTCCTATGTAAAATTTCATATCCTCAAAATCGAGTTCTACTATTTTATGTTAACCTTATAATATCATGAAAATTTGTTTGAAAGTTTGATTCATTTTTTTAGATATTTTAGTCGATTTTGCTAATATTTACAAATTTAATACTTTTATTTTAGTTTAATTAATTATTAAATTAATTATGATATCATCACAGTTCGACCTTAGTCTAATCTTAAAAACCTTGAAAATTTCTCTTTACTGGTTCTTTGAATAATCCAGGTCTAAAAACCATGATTGTAACACATGCATATAAGGTTTTGCATAAAATGTAACAAATAAAAATAAAAACAAAAACTTTTTTTTATACAATTAAGCTCAAATATTCAAGAAATAAGGAAACTAAGCTCTAAAAGAATTATTATTAAAAAAAAAAACTTTTAATTGTTATACAAAACTCCATTGTTTTGAAATCAGGATCGGACCGGACAGTTCAACCGGGTTAACTAAGAACCGGATTGAAATCCAGTTTTTAAGCACATAAAATTGTAATTTTCAAATAATTAGTAAATCTCTTGAACTACGGTTATACTGGCCGGTTCAACCACGGTCAGAACTTGACTTTTAATTCATAAAAAATAAAGCATCGCACCACGTCTAGAACGTGGGGTTCCAGTGATGTAAAGTTTAATTAACATCCTAACCACTACACCGTATTTGTTTGTTTATGCTCCCTATGGCAAACAAATATATTTGAAGTATATTTAAAAGAATGTCATAAGAATAATTTATACTTTCATTACTATATATTTTTATTATAATCAATATTAATAATATTTTATAATATCATTTATTTTTATCTCAAAAGGGCAAATATATTGAAATAATTATAATTATAATCCTTCAAATATATTCATAGTTTTATAATTAAATAATTAACTATAACTTTTAATTTTTTATCCTTTATTATTTTTTTATAAACTTTCTTATAATTGTTTGAGAATAAAATACACTTGAGAATAATTTTATTTTGCTTAGATATATATTTTTTTAATCAAGATTGCTCTTTTTTTTAATTTATATAATTTATTTATATTTTAGTTAATTATTAATTCATTATAACATTATCACAGTCCAACCTCGGTTAAACCTTAGTCTAACTTCTAAAACCTTAATCCTCTCTATTTTTTGGTTTTTTGGACTGTTTGGGTTTCAAAACCATGCAAAACTCTAATGAACAAAGATATCAACAAAATAAGATGCTCAGTCCCTCCAAATTTGTTTATATAGGTAATCTTGAATTGATATGCAAAAATAGACCAATATTATAATATAATATTTTTAGATAAACTGAAATTGTCATTGAAGTAGTAATTTCACCCATCCCTTCTTCGTTTTTTAGTTAACTAGATACTAGATAGATTAAAGCCAAAAAGAGCTACACACTACACAGTACTGGCATTGTCACTGCAACACCTTAAGGTTACACAGCCCATAGCATCCTGCAGATCAAGTAATAACAAAACACAAGGAGGGTGTTCAAATATAACAAAAATCGTCCAACAGCTTAGCACCACTACTTGCCAGTACGCCTACACAGTTGTTGAGCTATACCATCAACCCTGCTAGAAAGATCCTGCATGGCCTGCACTCATCAGAGAAAGAGATCTAGCAATGTTATTTGAGCTGTTTAAAATAGTAACAATAACAGGCGCAGCAGCTCTAAGAGCCTAGAGCTATAACACTAACACACAAAATTGAAACATCGGGTGTGTTTAGTTCACACAGGTGACAGGTGTGCACACAGTGTATTTGTCAACTGAAACTGTGATTTAAAAACTCGATTTCAATTTATAAAACTCATTACACACACTATATGCAATAATATTTACCCAAATAAATAAATCCCAAGTCAATTAGACACATTGATAGATATATAGAAAGAGAGAGACTGCAAAAAAAAAGAGGTAGAGTTTTAAAAATTAAAGAGAAGAAAAAAAAAATCGGTACTAGTAATATGCTCGTGTAATGCATATTATATATATTCATGTAATAAAAGAAAATAATTTACTAATATCATCAAAGATATCTTAATAATTAGTGAGTTATACGATAAAAACACATTAATTTTACGAATGTACTGAGTCAATTAATGTAAGCCCTATGTATAGTGTTATTGCTACTATTTTTTATTATATTAAAACACAATATTTATCAAATATAAAATATATATATATATATATATATATATATATATGTTAGGTTCTAAAAGTTTAGAACAATTGGCAAATCGTGAACATACAAGAACATACAAGCTGCAGGAAGAAGATTTCATAATCTGTCTGGTTCGATTGATTGGAGAACAGGCTCGATCAATCAAAAGTCGTATCTGCAGAATTTTATTTAAACCCAAACAGCAGTTCAGACCCATTAAGGATTAGGGTTTGTAATCTACTTCTCCTAGTATATAAAGGAAATCCTAAGTACGTTTTTATAAGACTTTTCAGAAAGAGAAGAGTGTGCTTCTTTTGTATTTAGGGTTTTGTTCTTAAAAAGCTCTCTCATATCTTCTACCGGTGTTATTACTTGAAGAATCTCAAGATCCGGTGTCGTAGAAGTTGCTGCCTTCTCTAGTCATCAAAGGTGCTGATGATCTAAACCTTCAAGGGTGGTTTTGGAGTCACAAACAGGAGAGTTTGTGTTGCTAAACCTTTGAGTGGGATCTCAAAGTCACAAACATGGGTGTTTGTGTTTTGCAAAGGCCAAAGAAAGAAGGAGTCCGTGGTCTCGAAGCTTGCACGTGGTCATGTCAGTAAGTTTCTACTGGTGGGTAGCAATAGGATGTTAGTGGTTTAAGTCCTATTGTAAAATTTCGATTCTTTCATAGTGGTTTTGCTTTTTACCTTGAGGATAGCTAGATTAAATCCTCTCCAGATTTTTTACCGGTTTAATTTTCCTGGGTTATCATATCATTGTGTTATTTATCTTTCCGGTGCTTTGTATGATATGATTGTTTGATTGTAATAACCTAGATTTGGAATTTGGACTAAATAACAACTTAGCTATTTACCTAGGTTAATCCAATTGTGTTTTTAAGGGGTCTAAAAACTAACAAAATACTATAAAAAAATTTATATTAATTTAAACTTTTGGTAATAAAATATTTTTAGGAATCAGAAAGAAATTTTATTCAAGAAAGGAAAACATAACAAAAGCCAAACTGACAGCAAAGCAAACCCTACATCATAGGGTACAACATATTGACTATCTCCAAGATTGAGATCTCGTGCAATACCATAGGTATTGCACCCCTGGTGCAATAGCACAAATCTCTGCCTTCCATTTAATCTAATGGCTCATTCTTTTAACACCTCACCAATCCAAGCTGGCAATCTGTGTGCTCACTTTTGTTTTCATTTCAGCTTCTTAAATTTGAATTTCACTAACTCTCTCTCTCTCTCTCTCTCTCTCTCTCTCTCTCTCTCTCTCTCTCAAACGCACCATTCTCTCAACCTCCACGCTTGGTCTTTGCCTCTCCCTCAGCCCTGTCATCACCGCTTCCAGCATACCCCACTTAGACCCATCAGCAAAAACAAAGAAAAAACTCACCTTATGAGATCACGACCCCCAAAAAATCACACCCCTTTTTAGACCCAGATGTGAGAAAGAGAGAGAGAGAGAGAGAGAGAGAAAGGGTTGGGCTTTGGAGAGAATTGGGTGTAGAGAGAAGTTGATACTTTTCAGACCCAAATCAAAGAAAGTAAAGGTTAGGGTCTGGAGAGAATCGGGTAAGAAAGAAGTTGATGCTTTTTCAGGTTTGATTTATGGAGGGAAACGAGATTGAGAGATAGAGAAAGAGTGTTTGGTTGAAGAACAAAAAAAGCCACCATCGGAGGTGGTGGTTGTGATGAGCCATCCTTGCTGATTTGGTTAAGAGACTTGGGCTTGTTTCAGAGAGAGACCACCACCCATAGGTTTTCTTTTATCTCTATATTTTTATTAATTTTTTTTAATAAACTCTGTTTGGTTGCTAGGAAAGGAAGGAAAGTAAATAATGGTGTCGCAATTTTGTTGATTGATTGATTGGTGAAGAATTTTATTTTATTTTCTCTTCTTCTTCTTTTTATGTTTTTGGTTTTTAGCTTAAGAATTGAAATCATGCCTTATATTGCCTGTGTTTTTGTCAAATTTTAAAAATGTTTAAATCCTTGTAATTTGTATTCAATGGACTTATTAGTAGGTTCCTAATGAAGATAGTTTGAACCTTTATGAGCTATTTAACCAAAACATGAATGTTCAATAGATTGAAAGGCTTTCACAAAAAAGTTTTGACAACATATATTTCCATTTGGAGGTAATTACATAATATTGACTTTAAAGACTTCTTGTAGATGTGATGTTATAAAGGCATGCTTTTATTGTGTTGAATGATTCATATCAAGTCACTCCTTAAATATAGAAGAAACTAAATGGGTAGCACAAATGATCAAATTCTTAATTATACAAAATTTACTTTTTCAGATTTCTAATCCTGGCATCCCAAGAAACTGCTACAAATGCAAATCATTAGCCATGAAATTTGTTATTTATAATTTCTATAACGAAATTGGTTCTTTAATCTTAGTCTTTTTGGATTTAATTTGTAGTCACTACGGTTACATGTTTTTTTTTTAATAACTTACATTACTTCCACAACTCAATTGAAAACCATAGCAGCTCATTACTGTGCTTTGGGTATGTCTAATTATGTTGTGATTGAATTTTTGTTTGACGGTGAGCCTATGTGTGTCCTTAGGGTTAATATGTAATTATGGTTATAGCTTTTGTTTGGATTTGAAACCAATGAAGGGTGGTTGGATGGGCTTTTCATGTATTAGTGTAAAAAAATTGAAGTGGGTGAGTGTATTAATCTTCCTGTTGTTTTTTCCCTTGGCCTTTTCATGTCCTCCCATGTTTTTTCAAATTTAATTTCTTCATTAAAATCAAACATACAAGTTTTAAAAACTTGAAAAGAAGAACCATTTTTCATCAAATTCCCCAAATGTTTTATCTCATTTTGCATTATGTGCCAAGTACATAATTCATAGTATGTGTTAGGCATTACTTCATTCAATGCCTTTGCCATTGCAAGATCTTGATCTGTAAAAATTATTTTAAATCTTTTACTTGCATATGCAACTAGAAAGCTTTCAAAAAGCCACTTAAAATGATTCCACTGTTTCATCATATAAAAGGGTAGCCCCAAAAACCGTTAACTCTATGATGATTGAAATCGGTAAACACCCCTAATGGTCTTAGCTCTTTATTAGGACCATATGTAGTGTCAAATGTCACCACATCACCAAAATTAACATTGTTAATAACCATTCTAGCATCAAGCCAAAAAACGTTAGTTATATGCTCAATGTTATCTAATTGTACTCCATATTGAAAGGATGGATTTTTAGTCAATTGTTCCTGAAAGTACCCTAATAAATATGCAGCTTGACCATATATCAAGTTTTTCTGTTGTCTTGTTCTAGGGTAATTTTTCTAATCAAGCTCAGTGTATCCAAGATTAGCTCTCCCACTAGCCTCTCTATTCATTAACTCGTGCCGCTTTTAGCTTGATTCCAAAAGAGGATGCTAACTCAATCAATCTTGCATGAACTTCTGAAATTTTTCATTGCAATCTCATCATATAAACTGTTTCTAATAGATGAAGGGTGTGATTATGTTCTCCAACAAAATCAAAAACTTTATACTTTCCAATTTCTTGCACTAATGAAACATATAACTTTACAAGACAATTAGTCCTTGTATCATCTCGGTTACGAGTGCGAATGACATCTTCTTTTTCTGTACCTCGAATGCCCTGCTTTGCACATACAAATTCCCTTGATGTTACCTTTCCATCCTTCTTACTTTTATTTATGTAATGTTTTCTAACATCGAAACCCATTTGCCTTCCATATTTTACCCAAAAGTCTCATGCATCTTCTGATGTATCGAATTCCATACCAATTCTAGGATTTAAATTTGCATTGACATCCATGTTTTAAGAGAATTCTCTTGCCACACTATGCAATGAATTAAAGAATACTCTTGTAATTAACAAATGTACAAAATATCTACTATTATAAATATAGAAGAATGAATGTTTTTCATTGAACATAAAAGCTGAAAATTTTTGTACCAATATTGTGCTTATCATATATAAGAATTACAATAAACCAATATATGATCATGAGAGATGATGACCCAATTGATAAAAGACAATTTAAAGCTAAAATTTCTTAAGAAATTGTTTAAGTGTATCATACCTATACAAAGACAAACATTTAATTATCAAAATTTTCTATCCCTATGACAGTAAATTTTTATCACTAAATTCTGACTGCAAATTTGAAATGCAAAGACTAAAACACTACAGTTTAAACACATCCAGAACCTAAAAGCATAGAATTCAATCAATGTAACTTCAAACTAAGTAAAATAGGGAATTTAGCTATATCCCCTGTATTATTGACAATCCATTTCTTTAATTTTGCTAAACCATATATCACATATCCATTTGAAAATGTGCAATATTCAAGTTGCAGCAAAAAAACTACCCAAAAATATTCCTTAAAACAAAAACTAAATAATGATTCCATGGTGAAATCTATATCACTAGTAGAACTAAAATCAAACCCCAACTATCCTAACCCCTGACCCAACTCTCCTCTTACCCAAAAAATAATTTTTATCTTGATTCAATGTATACAAAAGAGAAAACTCACCTACTTGAGTCGTTTGATGTCGGAAGCAACCTAGGAATCAAAGATGGACCCACAGTGACTGTGCCAAATGAGATTTTGGGGATTTTCCGATGATACAATGGCCAAGTACCGTCAGAACCACCGATCTGGCCATTGGCTGCGTCACTTTAGAGAGAGCCTCATTCCTTGAGAGTTGAGACAGCTTCACACTTGGAGATAGAGAAAGAAGGAGTGTGAGTTTGAGTGTTTGAGGGTTAAGAAATTTCAGATGGTAAGATGCAGTTTTTTCTTTGTTTTGGCTGATGGGTCTGAGTTGGTTATGCTGGCAACGGTGACGACTGGTTAAGGGAGAGGCAGAAAGTAATTGCAGAGGAGGGCAGCTGCAAAAGAGAGAGAAATTTGATTTTATGAAATATGAACTCAAACCTATAAAAAGCACAAAAGAAACGGCGGGCTTTGAAAAATTTTAAGGGTGAAAGGGTCTTTTTAATTCTGGTGAGGTGTCAAAAGAATGAGCCATTAGATTAAATGGAAGGCTAAGATTTGTGCTATTGCACGGGACGGGATCTCAATCTCTATCTCCGTGTACAAGTACATTACAAAGTCTGATACCCAACCTTGTAAAGCAATACAGGTGAATCCAACTTACAAGTTACAACACAATCCCCTGTACAAAAGATTCCCCATTCCATGTCAAATTATCAAAAGCGACAAATAATACCCCCTTCAAAGTTCACTTGACAAGACAATACAGAAAGAATCTTGCAAGTCTAAATAGTACACAGTACACACCAAAGACAGAGACTGATGGCTAAACCCCTAAGCACCACACAAACAACCCCAATTTAGATCCTTTGGATCCTAGAGGAATCCAGTCCATTCATTACGATAGGTTGTATCTCTTGTATAAGAGCATCTCCAATAGTCATTGTATCTCCATTTTTAGCAGACAAAATGCTACTATTCACACTCCAACAGGTTCTCTAAACACACAAATTCTCCAAAAAAAATTTTGAAGTTGCTACAATACTTCTCTTAATTTAGAGAACATTGTAAATCAATTTTTCTACCTAAAAAATTATCCCAGCTACTATTATATCAATTCTTTCTCTCTCCTCCAGATTTTTTTTTCTCTCATTCTCTCCGTTTCTCACATAATCTAAACACAAAATAGAATCCAATTCTTAAAATAAAGTTGAATCAGAACAAGCAAATATGAAAAAAAAAAAAAAAGAACAAGCCGATCTGACCCAGCCTGGTGGTGGGGAGGACGACGAACGGCAGTGGGGCGGAAGACAAGCGGCGGCAGCGGAGCGGAGCCATCTAACCCATCTATTCTTTCTCTCCCTACCTCTTTCTCCGTTTCTTATTACAGAGAAAGTTGGATAATGTGTTGGAATCAAGTAGAAAATGAAAAAAAAAAAAAAAAGTTTGAGAAAGAGAGCTGGAGGAAGAAAGAGACAGGGAGGTTCTGGAAAGTGGAAAGTAGAGGAAGAAAAAAGGGAGAGGATAGGGATATATGGGTATACGTGTGTGGTGGAGTAAAATCAAGAGAAAAAAAAAGAAAAGAAAAAAAAGAAACGTATGGATGATAGAAAGAAAGAAAGGAAAAATAATATAAAAAAAAAAAATAACAATTTAGAAATTCTACCACAATATTTTCACAATAAATTTTAAGTAAC
Organism: Quercus lobata; assembly: GCF_001633185.2. Taxonomy (NCBI): domain Eukaryota; kingdom Viridiplantae; phylum Streptophyta; class Magnoliopsida; order Fagales; family Fagaceae; genus Quercus; species Quercus lobata. The sequence goes on from NC_044905.1 coordinate 77,492,400, forward strand.
ATATTGTTATTAGCTAATATTAGTGAGTAAAAATATAATTTCAGTAGTGGGTTCAAATTAGAACTAGTAACAATTTTCCACATAAGATTTTGATGTGATTCTTGTGAAAGTATTGCGAAAAATATTGTGAATATAACACTTTTAATTGAAAAAAGAATAAAGAATGAATGAATGAATGAAGAATAAAGAATCTGTTGAATGAATGAAGAAATAATATTTAAATGAGATAGAGAATGGGATAAAGAATCTGTTGGAAAGTATATTTGAAAAAGTGGGTAGGTAAAAGTTAAATGTCACTGTTCATTCTCCAGACAATACAAAAATTTGGAGAAACTGCTGGGGATGCCCTAAACCCCATTGGAGCATTCTTTCCTTGGTTGGAAATCTATCCGCAAAACCATTCATCCAATGAATTTGGTACTACACCTCAAGTTTCTTATTTCTGAGGTCATCCCAATAGCAGCTTTAATAAATAAATCACTTGGACTTTGGTAGTAGGAGTCCTTTGGCTGAATATCGTAAAAAAATGAAGTTTTAGTTGTTATATGAGTACTGTTCAAACTTATTTAGGAAAATGAGAAGAAAAGCAAATTTCGACAACACCATTTCCAAAATTCTGAGAAAAAATAAGAGAAAGGAGAGAGAAATGATGTGATGGATGTGAGAGAGAGAAAAAGAATTTTGGCTATGAAACGTATTGCCACAATTCAATTTCGGCAATGAAACGTATGGATGAAAGTTTTTGAATTGTGGCAATTAAATTGAATTGTGGCAATAAAAAATTGAATTGTGGCAATTAAATTGCTAAAATTGGAGGATTAAAAAAAAATTGAACTGTGGCAATTTTACCATATTTTTAGAAACTATTGTTATGGCCAATTTTTTACTGGTTCTCATCAAGGCCCACTAATAACATCACTTTTTTATTTACTAATAATCACTCATCACATTAACAGTTTATGAAAGTTTTTGTAAAAAAATTTGTATCCCCAGCATTTTGCCAAAAGTGGATGATTTGAAAAAATAAATAAATAAAAACCTTGATTGTGGTAAGATTAATGCTACCGCCACACTTTTGGAGTAAAATTATAGCGATACACACTCTTAGGGGCTATTTGGATTTTCAATTTCCATCACCCATAACTCTATTTCCATCACTCATAACTCAAAATTGGTGGGTTCCACGGCTGAGTAATATGTTTGGATGTGTTTCCAGTTCTTGTTTCCATCACTTAATTCTCTGATTTTTGAGTGATGGGTTATGAAAACTGAAAATACATTTTAGGTGTTTTCAAGCTATCAAAACTCAATTTCCATGACATTTTCATAATAAAACCCACATGCATGGGACCCACTATCAGTGCAAAGTCACACCAGGCGCTGCTTTTGACAACAAATCCAACGGCTCTCTAATCCAATATCACTATACTCCATCTTCTACCCATGTACGACCACATGAACTGAAGCCTTTGCTGCCTACCCTCACCTTCACGCATATCACCATACCCCCTGTTCACTCACACAGTGCTCGATCCGAGCTCAGCCAACCCACACCGCCATGTCACGATCACTCAATTCTTCACGCGCCAACCAAACAAATCTCCCCGACCTCTTTCTCAGCTTTTTTCACAAAAATTTGAAGGTATTATTTACATTTGACCTGTTTATACATTTGATTTGTTGGTAATAGGGTGGTATTTTGCATCTTTTACATTGAATCAAGGATTGGTGATGAAGTTTGCTTCTCTCTTTTTTTTTTTCTTTTTTTTCTTTGTTTGATGTTTGGGTTTTCACATCTGATTTGTTCTATTTCAACCCGTGGGGATGGGTTTTCAATCCATGGTGATGAAGTTTACATCTTTTACATTTGGGTTTTCAGACCCATGCTAATCTCCAAACCAAAAAAAATTCTCATTTATTATTTTCTCACCAACCAAATAACAGGGAAAAACAAAGGCAAGGCAGGGTTCAAGCTAAAATCTAACAGTTTTCTCAAAACCCAAATGCCAAACACATAAATCAGATAAAGAAACAAGTTGAGAGAGTACAAAAAGGGATGAGGCAAAACCATCTTGGGTCAGAGGAGATCGTCCGTGACAAAATGGGGAAATGGGTCACGTTTCTTTATGCTCGTCGATGCCGCTGCGTCACAACAGAGGAGATTGCGCCGCCGGTACACGTCAAAGAGATGGGTGAAGCGCCTTGATGATGGTGGAGATTGACGAGGGAGCTTCTTCTATTCTTATGGATTCGGGTTTGTGTTTTGGGAGAGTAACAGGGCTGAAGGGGGAAGGGGAAATGAGAAGTGAAGAAAATGGTAGGGTTCTGAGGGTTCCGTGGGTAGGCTAACAGAAGGCTCCGAGTGAGGAGTCAGGTATGGGTTCCACAAAACAGTAGAAATATTTGAGTGATGAAGTTGAAAATATGTGTCAAACGTGTGGGGTTTAGGAAATTGGGGTATTCTAAGTGATGAGTGAAGAGTGATGAGTGATGAATGATGAGTGACAAAAATTGAGTGAGGAGTGATGAGTAATGGTTTTTAAAAAACTGAACAACCCCTTAGTCATCCAAAAGTGTGGGTGTAGCATTAATCTTACCACAATCTTTTTTTTTTTTTTTTTAAATCCTCTACTTTTGGAAAAATGCTAAAGATACAAACTTTTTTACAAAAACTGTCATAAACTGTTGATGTGATGAGTGGTTATTAGTAAATAAAAAAGTGATGTTGATGGTGGACCCTAATGAGAACCAGTAAGAAATTGGTCATAACAAAAGTTTGTAATAAATATGGTAAATTAGTGTGTGGTCGTAACATTACTCTTGCCACAATTCATTTTTCCTTTTTTTTTTTTCTTTTTTTTCATCCACCAATTTCGGCAATTCAATCGCCCCAATTCAGTTTTTTTTTTTTTTGGCAATATCATTGTCGAAATTCTTTTTTCTCTCTCCCATATCCGTCACATCATTTCTCTCTCCTCTCTCCTACTTTTTCATAGAATTTCAGCAATGGTGTTACCAAAATTTACTTCTCTTCTTATTTTGCCAAATGAGTTTGAACAGTACACATATCACAAATAAACTTCATTTTTTACAATATTCAGCCAAGTAGTGTTTAATCAAAGCTAAACTATCCTACTAACCTACTAATTAATGGGAAGACGTGCACATGGGAAGCCAGCATGCTACTGTGAACCTCTCTTGATTTTGCGTGAGAAAATGAAGAGAATCAAATATGTTGTAATGCTAATGCAGAGTCTTTTAATTGAATATTGCAGAAAATCATGTTTATTTGTGATATGGGTACTGTTCAAAATTATTTGGGAAATTGAGGAAAGAGAGTGAATTTCAGCAACGGTGTTGCAGAAATTCTAACAAAAATATGAGAGAGAAATGATAAGTAATGTAATGGAAGGAGTGAGAAAAAAATTTGAATTTTGGTAATCCCATTACTGAAATTCTTGCTACCCATACTCTGTCCGCTAGCTGAAGTGCTCGAAGTACTAGGTGGAGTGCTCAAAAGGGAAACCAATTGTGGCAACCAAAATTGTGAAATAGTAGGGGAGTGAGGAGAGAGAAAATAAGAATTGTGGCAACTAAGTTGCCAAAAATGGGAGGAAAAAAAAAATTTGTGGCAACCAAGTTGCTAAAAACTTGGGGAGAAATTTAATAGTAATTTAGGCAATAAAGTTGCCGAAAATGATGGAAAAAAAAAAATAAAAGAAGATTTAGGCTGAAAATTGAAGGAAAAAAAAAATTGTGTCAATTGATTTATAGCAATGGAGTTACCGAAAATTGGAGGGGAGAGAGAGAGAGGGAGTGAGAGAATTGTTCGAATAAAAATAATAATAATATATATATATATATTTGGAGGAGTCAATCACCTCACCTTTTCCTCCTGATTCTTATTCTCCAAGTACTTCGAAATATATTCTTTGATCATTCCCAATAAAACTTAAGCTATTGATATGAATCTATGTCATGGATTCTTTTTTGTCTTTTCATTTCTCTCCTCGTTATAAAAAGCAGGCACCATCACTAAAGCATTGGATTTCCTACATTTTTCATATTACTTCACTTACCTTCGATTGTTCAGTGCTATATTACTCTTTTGCTTTGCTTCAGTGTGCACAACTAAAGATTGTAAGTTTTGGGTTAATATGAGTTTTTTTGCTTTACTTATTAACTTACAGTTTTAGAAATTAACAGATTTATTATTATTGTATAAATATATGCTTTGTAAATATTATAAGCTAATACATTGTAAAATATTATGTATTGTTGTAATTAATATTGTTTGTATGACTATGATTATGATTATTGTTATTTTTGTTATTATTCAAATTTTAGATTAATGAATTTTTTAAGTGCTTCTCAAAAAAAAAAAAAAAATAGAAAGGTTTATGCTTTTATGCTAGAAATACTTTATTTTCACTCATAGTAGAATATTGCCTTGTATAGCAAATCTCAAGTAACTTGTTGATATCATTATAAATACAATATATTGAACTCTTTTAAGGGTCAAACTGATTCACATAAACTTTTCAGTATTGTTATTATTTTGTATTTATTTATTATTATTTGATTGTATTTATTTATTTATTTTTTGTTGAAAGTACCACTCTATAATTCTCACTCTTTTAGTTGGTATCACAATTGTAATAAGCATCTCGACTCTCTAATTAAATTTATGTATGTGTTTTGTTAATTTTGAAATTATTTAATATTATTTATTGTTATTATTATTATTATATGACCACAAAAATTGTAATCAATTGTATTATTGTGATTTTTTTATAATAAATTTTACTTTGTTATTATCAATTACTACATCTATTACTTGGACAAAATATATTGCATAATATGTTTGTTGGTTTATAATAGAGATATGTATGTGTATTATTATTTTTATTTTTATTTAGTACAATAAATCGTACATTTGTGTTTTTTTCTTTAAAGTCTAGTTGGCATAAAAATTTATTAAGTTTCTTGAATTTTTACTTTTTAGGATGGTTGGGAAATGAAAAATAATTATATGCTTTATAAATATTATATGCTAATATATTGTATATATTATATATGGTTATATTATAGTTAATACTAATTATTTTGTATGATTATTTTCACTAAAACTATTATTATTATTAAAAATTTTGCTTCATAAATTCTTTATTTGAGTTTCTTTCAATTTTATTATGAACTACAAGTATTATAAGTTATATTTAATATTTAGCATAAAAAACTGTAGTAGTCACAATATATTAATTTTATTATTTTTTATTATTGTTCTTTTGTTTTTATTTAGGATTATATTTTTTTTAGAAGATATTTATGATTATTTAATTGTGTTTTTTTTTTTTTTGTTCTTTCTTTCCTTTCTTGCAAGTATCACTCTATAATTCCTACATTCCTTCACTTCGTATCACAATTGTAGCAAACTTCTCAGCTCCCAAATTTAATTGGAAATTATTTTCTTAATTTATAATTTTTTATATAGATGATTTGTAAAAAAAAAAAAAAAATGCTTTCAGATATTGTAATTTTTTAATCTCAGTGTTTATATATATATATATATATATTGATTGTAAAAACACATCTTCACTTAAACTATACTTTATATTATGTTTGTATGAATTTAAGAATACGATAATTAGGGTTAATTCCATTCCAATTATGAGTATAATTATGATCAATTTCTTATATTCTATTTAATTTAGGGTTGACCAAGATCTTAATAACACTTTATTGTCAATCCATCAATGTCATAAAGGATATCTTAGTCCAAAAAAAAATAGTTAGTTTAGTTTGATGTATAAACAATTTTCTACTAATATAGAGATAATGGAAATTGCATGGTTTAACTCGTTGTAGCATTTAATGTAAGATATATTTGAAATAAAGTCTGGGTCATTCGATCATTCTTAGCTAACCCAACAACAATATCACATCACATCACCAATGAGATCAAAATTTATTAATATTCTAATAATATCAACAATTATTCAATTTACATTAAAATAATTTTAACATTAACAATATAACATTGTATATTTTTAAAAAAATTTCAGGTTTCCACCTTACGAACGCGACCCCAACCGTTTGCACCCCTGCAATTAAGCGAGCGTATCATCCCATATTTGCATCAATGTAAACTATATCATGTTACCCGCCTACCACATATAGATATTGAAATGGGGTCTTATCACTTCTTTGGTGAAGCGGTGGTAATCTAAAACTCATACATTTCACCTGCCTACTTGTGAAATGTTGATTACTCTATAGGATGTGACAATCATTACAGAATTGCCTATTGATGGTAATGCAGTGTACGGGCCAACTAATTTGAAATGTTCCCTTAGAGTGACACCACCTGCAAATGCATTGGATTATGATGACAATGCAGTGTAGAGTCCACTTATGACAATGTTTGTAGTCATATAATAATAATAAAAATAAATAAATAATTTTTGCTAATGCTATATTTTGCTTTCAGTTGAATCCAATTATTTATTGTTTAACTATGTTCTATGTGTTTGTTTTTTCTTTAATTTCTTATAAGTTGCTCCGAAAAACATTTTTCTTATTTTTATAAAAATCTTCTAATACCTTCATGTTATGAACTGATTCTAATTTTTTTTTTTTTTTTTCTCTAACGGGGCGTGCAAGTTTACTCTTTGTTTCATTAGTTGAAACCCATTAGGACTCGAAACTTTTTTCTAAGCACATTTACTCATGCTTTTTGCCACAAATGCTAATTAAGTATTCAAACTGTCTCACACAACCAATAATATCCTACAAATGGCAAAAAATAAAAATAAAAATAAATGACAAATAAAAAAGTTAGTAAGTCATTATATTTCATGTGACCCAATTAGTAATATGCTATTTCCGAAGAGTATTTGCAAAAGATTATAAGAATATTTAGTGTTATTAATTAGTGATAGAATTAGAGTCAGTTTGAAATCAGCTTATTTTTACTAAAACTACAATAAATAAAGCTAAAAGGGTAAAATAATACCGCGAGACTCTTAAATAATAATAAAAAATGTAAAAAAAAAAAAAAAGCAATAAAACTTATAAATAATAACAAAAAAAATGAAATAGTGAAGATTAAAAAAAAAAAAAAAAGTCTTTTCAGCTAATGTCAAATGCAATCTTAAATGCAATCTTATTATCCGCATTCTTGTACCAAAACAAAATTGAAGATGAAAAAAATAAATAAATAATAGAGAGTAAAGCCTAAGAAGTTAAGATAAATTTAAACCGGAAAATTACCTTCTTTCGAAATCGTTCCTTCTTTCGAAATCCTTCCATTCCAAAATAAACGTGTTCTCTTCCAACTTCCACCAAATATAACACGTTGGCTTAGGGCGCGAAAATTCTTTATTCCACCCCCGGTCCCCCACCCACACTTGAACCACCAGTCTTTGCTCTTTATTGCCCAATCCTTCAAAAAAAAAAAAAAAAAAAAAAATTAAGCAAGCACTAATTAGCTAAATATTAAGTGCAATATGAAACCCCAATAATCAAAACCTTTATAACTATAAAATATTAATACAAATTTAACATGATCTTTTTTAACGAAAAACTAGTTTAAAAATTTTGTAAACCTTTGAAGAAAGAGCAAGGAACTTTCTTATGCTGAATCTAAAGGGAAAGCATTTAAAATTAATAAAAATTTGGGTTAAACAATAATACACATGCTTAGTGCCCGTTTGGATAGAGCTGAAACTTGCGTTTCAGCTCTACGTTTTCCTACTTTTTTTTTTTTTTTTTTTTTTCCTCTGCACGTGAACAGTAAAAATACTGTACAGGGAAAAAATACTGTTTATGCACTGTTTACGTACTGTTCACGTACTATTTATGGGTCCCACGACACTATTTACACATTTAAAAATTATTTTGCTACAGTATTTTCAGTTTTCAGTTTTCAGTTTCAGCAACAATAAGCTCAATCCAAACGAACCCTTAATCCCAAAAACAAACCCAATAAGAGATTTTATCTAAACAAACACTAAATATAGATCCGACAAAAGTTCAAGCTTTTGGGTGGTACAAATTCTAGTGCATCATGTTGATGAAAACAACAAAAACATAAAGAAACGGCGAACAGATGATTACCTTTTCAAGCGTTGAAAAGGCTTTACCTTCCTTCATATTGCACAATCGAGCCTCACACATACGAAGGCTCTTCTTCTCTTTGAGGTTTTTGGGGTGTGGAAGATGAGAAAGTGATGAGGAGTATATAAAGACAGACTCAAGAGTGAGTGGTCTCATCAGTGGGTAGGTGAAAACTGAAAAGCACTGAAGATGATTAAAGAGGCTGTGAGTTGAATGATGAGAGTCTGCAAGATTCGCAAGGACTGAAACAAAAGAGCGGAAAAACACATTACAATACAATGGTTAGGGCATTTCCGTAATTTAATTTATTATTACTTTTTTTTTTAGAATAATTTATTATTACTTTAACTTTACGAAAAAACCAGTTTATTATTAATTTTGGCTTTCACCTGCCGGAAGAGACAGACTCAGAAATTTTGTTCAAGATTATTATCTCTACGTACGTACATGTGCTGCTATTGGCCTACCGCTCGTCAATGGCTGAGCAAAGATTTAGTCCAAGAGGCCAAGATTAAAAAATTGAAACTAATATTAACTCTTAAAAAAATTAATTGTTTAAATAACCAACTTAAAAATAAATAAAAAAAAAACTAATCAGAAATTTAATTGTCATACAAAATTTCTAATTTTTATTGTCCAATTGCATGATTTCTACATTTCTAATTGTAAGGACACAATTTGTAGCGGCGGCCCAAAAAAGATATTGGGTTCGTACATTTAAAGGCCTGAATAATATCATTTGTAGAGCGTGAGCTTGAAAGGCTAGGCCTGGGTCACCAAGCAGCGGTTAGCTATGGTGTCTATGGAAATTTGCATGAAGGGCAACCTGACGAGTTTTAACGAGACATTTTTCTGCTGGCGACATGAATGGTTCTGGTCTTTAGACCTCGTCCAAGGAGCTTAACGTCATTATTCTCTTCTTTTATGACCTCCTGGCCCCCGGGCCTCCTTCTTCCTTGGTTCTCCTTGCCTTTTATACTAGCATTTATCCCCCTCTAGTGTCCACGTGTAAGCTCCATTTTCTGAGGTTGAGACTTGTCCTATCAGCTCATACTTGGAGTGGTTGGGAGTGGTTGTAAAAACTGAATAGCATGGTGAGAGGCATGGACCTGTCAGACGCAGAGTTCTTTATTGATGTATTGGCAGCTTTTTCACTTGGCCGGCTCCTGCACTGAGCTCGTCCTTTCCTTTAGGCGTTCTATGGGGTGCTGAGCATAAGATCGTCCTCGGCCATATCCTTGGGCCTTTTTTGGGCTTTCATTATGCATCCTCAGCAATAGTTCTCCTCGGCTTAGGCCTTGGGCCCTAACGTAAAGTGGGCCGGGCCCACAAATTCTCAGGCCCTACAATAGCCCCTCAAAATCCTGCTGCCCGACCTTTTGGTTGGAGAGGAGGGTTTTGGTGATGTCGGGCCCACATCATGGCTTGCCCAACTCTGCTCTTCATTAATGTCAGTGTCTCTCCATTTGCATGGGAGGTGCGCCGGATTATGAGACATTCCTCTAGATTTACTCATGCAGCGTCCTCGCCGTTTCAGTGCTCGAGGCGCGTCTTTAATATGTCCCCTTCACGAGGCCACCCAAATCCTATGGTTGTAGACGGTGTGGGGAGTTGAGCAGAAACTGTCTCATCTGTAGCGCTTCTTGGAAATCTGCGTAAATTAAATGCAGCCCATTTGCCCTCTATATAAGAAGCAAGGTAGAGAGTCACTCCCTTTACGTGCAGATCTTTCAGTCCCTTCAAATTCTTAATCCTTCAGCTGTGCTCCAAGTCTTCATCTCTAGCGCAATCAAACCTTAGAATGATGTTTGAGGCACGAGTAGGGATGAAGAAATCACACCCGCTCCAGAGGCACTAGGTCCTCCCGAGACTCAAGATGGCACAGTCAGGACAGGAGAGACACAGACTCAAGATAGTTCTCCGCTTTCACAAGGTGGGAGCGATGCCTCCACCTCTTTCAGTCAAAATCCGAAGTAGGTGCTGGTCGTGCCAGATTTTTGGTGCGACAGTAGTGGGGTTTCTCGTTCTCAGTACCATCCGCTCTCTCTCGAGCGCTGCTAATATGACACCAGCGTGTTAGGAGTCAGAGCTGACGCGGGGATTAAGCATCCCTGTTTCTTTCTCTCTTCCTTCAGTGGTGTCCCTTTTCGCCTCCGCTTCTTCTTCTTTCTCATCACCGGGGCTACCTTGGTGTTTCTGCTTCTTCTTCCTCTGCTTCTTCTTCTCTTCCGTTAGCGGGCCATCTTGTCATGCATAATCTCTACCAAAGCAGAGTTTTGAAGGATTTTTCTCTTCCTTGTATCTTTTTCTTTTTGCCTCTGTAGTTAGCTTTTGTATAGGCTTATTCAAGCCCCTCATTGTACGCTGTACTGTTTTTTTGTTTTAATAAAAGATGATTTTGTTTTGTTCTACGTATTCTTTCTTTTCCGCAGTAGTTATTTTGTGAATGGATGATTTCATATGGGTATTTTTTATTATTATATTTTTTGAATGATACTTAGGGCAAAAACCCTTGTAACAAAAAGCTGTTATTACGAACTTATTGAGACCGCCAAGCATAATAATATTAACCTACAGTAAATTAAACATACGAGACTAACCGTGATAACAGCTGAATGCCCTGTATTGCGCGCGAGGCAGTCATCCGAGAAGGAGTAACCTAAAATAAACCATTCGAGAGGGTTGCCAAGGACTAGGGGGCTTGGCCGTGTTTTCGGTAACATATGAACTTAATCATTTTTGGCATTTGGTCCGAGGATCGAGGCATGGCTATACCGGGCCTAAACACTCGTTTGCGTTAGTTCCCTTAGAATTGAGGATCCGAGGATAGATCGCAACTTCCATTCGGTCCGGGACTTAACCCAATTTTTAGTAGGTAATCTCTTCATGGGTCAGAGTCCGAGGACCATACAATGCCCTGGTTCATGCCTTGGCTCTGTCCAAAACTTATAATTTTTCTTTTAAGTAGTTGGTTTCCCTATAGGTTTTAATCCGAGGACCATACAATGCCCTGGTTCTGTCCAAAACTTATAATTTTTCTTTTAAGTAGTTGACTTCCCCATAGGCTTGAGTCCGAGGACCATACAATGCCCTGGTTCTGTCCAAAACTTATAATTTTTCTTTTAAGTAGTTGGTTTCCCCATAGGCTTAAGTTTGAGGACCATACAATGTCCTGATTCTGTCCAAAACTTATAATTTTTCTTTTAAGTAATTGGTTTCCCCATAGGCTTGAGTCCGAGGACCATACAATGCCCTGGTTCTGTCTAAAACTTATAATTTTTCTTTTAAGTAGTTGGTTTCCCCATAGGCTTGAGTCCGAGGACCATACAATGCCCTAGTTCTGTCCAAAACTTATAATTTTTCTTTTAAGTAGTTGGTTTCCCCATAGGCTTGAGTCCGAGGACCATACAATGTCCTGGTTCTGTCTAAAACTTATAATTTTTCTTTTAAGTAGTTGGTTTCCCCATAGGCTTAAGTCTGAGGACCATACAATGTCCTGGTTCTGTCCAAAACTTATAATTTTTCTTTTAAGTAGTCCGTTTCCCCATAGGCTTGAGTCCGAGGACCATACAATGCCCTGGTTCTGTCCAAAACTTATAATTTTTCTTTTATATATTTTTTTTTGTTTCGAGGATTAGCCCCTCGACCAAGGTGTGGGGCGTTAACTTGATGTTGGAAGCCCCTAGAACTGCCCGTGCCGTTGACACTGCGAGGTGTAACCCCTAGCGGAAATTTATGTCAGGACAACAACTGCGTGTTGCTGGAAATGGAGGAGCTTTCGCGGACCCTTGTTTGACAGAGGTTTGATTCCGCCACCACCTGTGCCAACGCGCAACCCTTCCCATAAACGGCGCCAATTGTAAGGACACAATTTGTAACGGCCCAAAAAAGATATTGGGTTCATACATTTAAAGGCCCGAACAATATCATTTGTAGAGCGCGGGCTAGAAAGGTTAGGCTTGGGTCACCAAGCAGCGGTTAGCCATGATGTCTATGGAAATTTGCATGAAGGGGAACCTGACGAGTTTTAACGAGACCTTTTTCAGCTGGCAACATGAATGGTTCCGGTCTTTAGACCTCGTCCGAGGAGCTTAACGTCATTATTCTCTTCTTTTAAGACCTCTTGGTCCCCGGGCCTCCTTCTTCCTTGGTTCTCCTTCCCTTTTATACTAGCATTTATCCCCCTCTAGTGTCCACGTGTAAGCTCCACTTTCTGGGGTTGAGACTTGTCCTATCAGTCCATACCTGGAGTAGTTGAAAGTGGTTGTAAAAGCTGAATAGCATGGTGAGAGGCATGGACCTGTCAGACGCAGTGTTCTTTATTGATGTATTGGCAGTTTTTTCACTTGGCCAGCTCCTGCACTGAGCTCATCCTTTCCTTTAGGCGTTCTATGGGGTTCTGAGCATAAGATCGTCATCGGCCATATCCTTGGGCCTTTTTTGGGCTTTCATTATGCATCCTCGGCAATAATTCTCCTCGGCTTAGGCCTTGGGCCCTAACGTAAAGTGAGCCGGGGCCACAAATTCTCAGGCCCCACACTAATATTTTTGAATATATTATTATTAATTAATGTGCGTGTATATATTATTAATAAAAAAGAGATGCTACGTCCACAACATTTTTACAACAAATCACAGGTGATTAGTTCTTATTGGTTTAAATTTAAATCTAACACTAAGATTACTTTTTTACCCCAATAATAACAACCAATAACAACCTGCCACTTAGGATATGTTGTAAAAATATTGTGGACATATCATTTCTCTTAATAAAATAATCCTTTATTTTTTATTTGTGGGCCGAGCTAGCTAGAAGAAAGGAGACTTGTAGGAAAATGATTATAACATGAGAAAATTAAGGAAGAAGTACAAAATAAGCACCTTAATTTATTTTAAAAATACAATAGAAATCATGAGCTGACCTTTCTTTCAAACCCCCACAAAAAAAAAAAAAAAAAAAAAAAAAAAAAAAAGCATGAAAGAAGAGTTGTATAAATTCTAGGTAATGTAAAATAATTGAATAAATAAAAGAAGTGAAAATCCACAAGAACTTAATTAGCATAACCTAAATTTTGATATAAAAAAATCACCAAATCAGTTTTATATAATTTATATTAAAATAAAGTTTTTTTTCATTAAATCATGTGAAATTATATTTTAAATTATAATATAATTTAAATTAAAAATTTTAAAAGTTTTAAATCAATTTTTTTCTTAAATAAATTAAATATTATACATTAGAGTATAACAGGCTTAAAAATATAAAATGGTCTCAAAAATTTGTATAGAACTAACTCAATACATTTTGAGACTTAAGATAGAAAAACTTCAGTGTATTTTTAAAAAATATTTAAATATTAATTAAATATAATTTATTTAACTTTCTATATTATTATTATTATTTTATATGAAAAATTGCTAATTAAATTTTTGTGTTTAGGTTTTATTAACATATCTTTTACAAGTTGTTAGGAAAATTAATTATTAATAATTATTTAGCATAGTCATAACATTTTTGGTAAAATAATTTATGGTTCCAATTAGATTAGATTTCTATTATCTCAATATATATTTTGGACATTTTTGGAGATGGGGAAAGAATGTAAAACCCACTCATAGTTTTTTCTTAAAGATAATTATTATTCTAAAATTTCGGCAGCCTTTTTTTTTTTTTTTCTTTTAACAATTTTGAAGGCCTCTTATTTATTTAAGGGTTGTGTTAACAGGCACTATACAGTGCCTGTTAAGCACAAAAATTTTTACTTTTTCCTGATACAATTTTTATCTTTTTCTTCCATTTATGTCAATTTTTCAGTTTTGTAGTATTATTTGAGAATTTTTTTTTTTCTTTTTCTGACATTTTTTTAAAAAAAAAATCTTTTCTCCACTTAACCAGCACCAAGCAGTGCTGGTTAACATTCTTCTTTATTTAATAGGGCCTTAGATACCTTTATAAATTTTGGGACAGGTGGGGGGCTCTGGATCAATACTTTTTTCTTTTTTCATTAGTTGAAACTTGAAAAAGCTTGTTTCCATATATATATATATATATATATATATATATATATATATATATATTAGATAAAAATAAACATCTAAGAGTATAACTTATGTAAAATGCCCTATTGTAAAATGTTAAAAAACAAAATATTTTCTAACACTTGGGTGGATCAAAGAACCCATTCCCCCCCACTTTTTTTTTTCTTTTTTAATAATAATTAAGCTCAATACAATTTTAAATTATTTTCATAAATATATTTGCAATCGGTACAAACTTTATAACTCCATTTTCAGAATGCATTTCTTAGGCAAAGTGACGAGTATATTTTATTCTGCGATTTTATTTATGTTTTGATTCCGATAACAATTTAGTTGCAAAATATGTAGCTATTGAAACCAGATCCTGTGGTGGTGGCCACAAAACTTCTTGCTCAAAGAAAATTCAAAGTCACAGGAAAACAATTCAACATGATAGCAGCTTCTTGAATTCAATTTATGATACATTGTTAGGTTCTAAAGTTTAGGATTTTATGTATTTAGAACTCTAATGTGTATTGTTGGCAAACCATGATCAAAACAATGTGTTTAGAAGTGTTTTAAGCTAGCTTAAAGTTGTGTGTCAATGTAAAGTTGGAATCGAGTTAAAGCAGGAGGGATTGTGCCTTTCGGCCTGGCTCGATCTATCGAAGCTTAGGCTCGACCGATCGAAGCTCGGGCAGAATGTTTTTCTGCAGATTCGTCCAACTCAGCCCTATTTGTTTTAAAACGTTTTTAGGGTTTCTTATTTGTCCTAAGTATAAAAGGCAAACCCTAACCACGTTTTAGTGTTGCTCATATTTGCGGTTTGTGTAAATCTCTTGTGAGATCTAGAGGAGCTTTCCTTTACACAAGCTTAGGGTTTTCAAGGAGAAGATTTATCTACACCTTGATGATTAGTTCAGTTGCTGCCATTAAAGCTTAAAGAATACACAAGCGGGTGTGCTTGTAGCTGGTGGGAATCCAAGAAAGTTATACTGGTTGGTAGCAATAAGAAGTCGAGCGTGGGGGCTTGTAAGTTTTATTGTATGAACTTCGATTCTTTCAAGTTAGTGGATTCAAGTTTACTTTGAGGATAACTAGGTCAAATCCTCCCCAGGTTTTTACCGGTTTGGTTTCCTGGGTGATCATATCTTGTGTTATTTATTTTCCGCTGCTTTGCATGATTTGATCTTTTATTGTGATAACCTAGACTTGTTTAATTGGACTAAGTAACAATTTGGCTAATTATCTAGGTTTAATGAATTGTTTAAGGGGTCTAAAAACTGTCATACATGATTGGATAGACCACTTGGTGGATACCAAGTAGGTCTGCTATATTTACAACACAATTATAACAATTTGTTAACTTTTTGGAAAAATTGACAATGCTTAAATGTGTGAATGTTTAATCTATTGGGTAAAACTATCATAGATTGAGTTGATTGCACCTAAAGATGTTGCAAACCAGTGCCCCCTTAAGTCTTTCAAGTTTTACAAGACAAAGGAAGTTCCAACGGGCTTTTACGAGATCCAGACTGGTGCACTAAACATTCGTACACCATGGTGGTAAGAAACTAGTTTACTTACTTCAACTTAGGGTGTGCCAAATTTTAGACAAAAAGGCCTAAATTAAATAAGCTGATTTGAACTCCAGCTCTTCCCCTCACTGATCCCACAAGAATTTTGTAGTTTGTACTTGTAGAGTAACCATTACATCAAGGGTGTGCAGTAATCAACTTCAAATTACTATTGAAATATTTGTGATTAGTGAGAAGAAACAAGAGAGGAGAGGGAAGTGGTAGTTTAATTGATTTTTACACTATTATCTATAAACCCACCTAGGGCTGTAAATGAACTAAGGTTTGTCAAGTAGTGTATGTTTAAGCTTGACTCGTCAGGAAAAGTTAAAAGCTCAAGCTTGGATTGAGCTCGGACAAGCCTAAAAATAATGTTTGAACTTGAGCTTGTGGGAAAGCTGAAAAGTTTGAGTTTGGCTTGGCTTGGCTTGATTAATTAGTTAAGCTAAGTTCAAGCTTAATATCAAATTCAAACTTGAGCTTAGGTCAAGCTTTTGAACATGAGATCTAAGAAAATTACATTATCTTGATAATGCTTAAATATCTAAAATTAAGAGAAAAAATGAAGAAAAGAAAATAGCATACTCATTTTATCATGCGTCTAATCCTATGTACTTGGCTTATTTATGATTAGCCATTATTCAAATTAAAAATTTACATAATTAAATTCATTCATATATCCTACCTTGTCTACAGTTTCAACGATTATTCAAAATACAATTTTTACATTCACATTAGAGGGAAGGAAAAAATTTAAGGTAATGGGTAGTGGTCCCATGTTAGCCATGTTATTAGATGTGTAATGAGTATATCTAGTTAACATATATAAACTTATAAATGAGTTTATGCTTGAATTGTTTTGTATCAAGCCTTGTAGCTCACGAGCTTGTTTGTAAAAATTTTTTTTTTACTTGAGCTTGACTTGTTTATTAAATGAGTCTAAAATTAAGGTTCAAGCTTGACTTACTTATAAACAAACAAACACGAACGAGCTTTTTATCGAACTGAACCTGAGTTATTCATGATTAGTTTGGTTCATTTATAGCCCTAACAAGAGGCTAAGCCTTGGTATGGTGGAAAGTGTCCTCTACCCAAATGAGGAGTCTTATGGTGTGGTCGGTAGGTGTGAAAATAGAGAGGAAAGAAAATTTGGGTAGGTGGAAGCAATTCACCCGAACTTACCATTTTTCTCCTTCCCAATTGGAGAGAAAAGAAGATAGAAAATATCTATGAATAGGAAATTACAAAATTACCCTTATTATCCATTTGTTTCAAACTATAGTATACTGTGCACTGTTCACGGACCCATAAATTTTATTTTTAGCAACTTTTTCATTAAAAATGGGTTCCATGGTACTATTCACACATTTAAAAATTATTTTGCTACAGTATTTTTCAATTTTCAGCTGTATCCAAATGGATCCTAAGCACAGAAGAAACCACGGGCTTTGAAAAATTTTAAGGGTGAAAGGGTCTTTTTTATATTTGGTGAGGTGTCAAAAGAATGAGCCATTAGATTAAATAGAAGGCTGAGATTTGTGCTACTGCATGGGACGGGATCTCAATCCCTATCTCCATGGACAAGTACATTACAAACTCTGATACCCAACCTTGCAAAGCAATAAAGGTAAATCCTACTAACAAGTTACAACACAGTCCCCCGTACAAAAGATTCCCAATTCCATGTCAAATTATCAAAAGCGACAAATAATACCCGCTTCAAAGTTCACTTGACAAGACAATACAAAAAGAATCCTGCAAGTCTCAATAGTACACAGTACACACCAACAACTGATGGCTAAACCCCTAAGTACCACACAAACATGAAACAACCCCAATTGAGATCCTTTGGATCCTAGGGGAATCCAGTCCATTCATTACTTGTACATTTTTCACCAGTCTCTTTTTTTTTTTTGACCAGCTTTTTTTTTCTTTTTTTTTTGTCTCCAGTCTCCACCTGGTTTTAATGAAATTAGTGACACGTTCTTCTATGACTATGAGGAGCTTCTCCATCATGAATCACAGCATTCCTATCCTATGTGAGTATGTGATCATAGATTATAAACAATTGCCCACCATGCTATTAATCAATAGACCTATTTCACTATAGCTAGGAGTGAATCTGCAACAAGGCAGAGACCTATATATATGCTAATTCTCCAAATCCTCTTAGCCATGGGGCATTCAAAAAAATATGTGATCTCTGCATTCATCACTACAACTCCTATAGATAGAAACGACAGGTTGTATCTCTTGTTTAAACCCCATTTGAGCATTCTGTCCCTGGTTGGAAATCTGTTCTGCAAAACCATTCATCCAATGAATACATGTCTAGGAATGGTGTGAGATTAAACCAAAAAAGCTTCCACCGGTACTACACCTCTAGTTTTTTTATTTCTGAGGTCATCCTAATAGCAGTTTTAATAAATAAATCACTTGGATTTTGGTAGTAGTGTTTAATCAAAGGTAAACTATCAACGGTGTCTCTAAGATTTTTTTCTAAGGGGTCAATAATGCCGGAGCCAAAAATTTATTGGCGAAGGGTAAGTGCAAGTGAAAAAAATAAGATGATTAATTTTTGTTTTTGGTTTTTCTATATATACAACTTCCAAGTTCTAAAAAATTATTAACCGTTTAAAGATCGTTAAGAGTTTAAGATAACAATCATTGGATGCGTAAACAAATAAAATTAAATAATTAATCATACATTTTTTTTTATCAAATTAATAATAACTTATTATATTTATAAATTATATCAATTGAATAAAATAAAATAGAATAAATAAGAATAGTAGAGTATTCTAAATGCTTTACCTATTAAATAAAAAAAATTGAATAGTAACATGGTTAGGATTAGGGTTAGGAGTAACTGTGAAACTAAGAAAAATAATACTTCAGTAATAAATTTTTGCTTTTGAAGTATATAGTTTTATAAATATACACGAGGTCATTCTTTTGGAATTGGAGTAAGCGTAAAAGATTTCTTGGGCTTGGAAATGTGTATGATAGTTTTTAGACCCCTTAAACAATTAATTAAACCTAGGTAATTAGCCAAGTTGTTACTTAGTCCAATTAAACAAGTCTAAGTTATCACAATATAAAAGATCAAATCATGCAAAGCAGAGGAAAATAAATAACACAAGATATAATCACCCAGGAAACCAAACCGGTAAAAACCTGGGGAGGATTTGACCTAGCTATCCTCAAGGTAAACTTGAATCCACTATCTTGAAAGAATCGAAGTTCATACAATAAGACTTACAAGCCCCCACACTCGACTTCTTATTGCTACCAACCAGTAGAACTTACTGACACAACCACGTGCAAGCTCCGAATCCACGGACTCCTTCTTTCTTGGATTTACCACCAGCTACAAGCACACCCGCTTGTGTTTTCTTTAAACTTTAATAGCAGCAACTGAATTGATCATCAAGGCGTAGATAAATCTTCTCCTTGAAAAACCTAAGTTTGTGTAAAGGAAAACTCCTCTAGATCTCACAAGAGATTTACACAAACCGCAAATATGAGCAACACTAAAACGTGGCTAGGGTTTGTCTTTTATACTTAGGACAAATAAGAAACCCTAAAAACGTTTTAAAACAACTAGGGCTGAGTTGGACGAATCTGCAAAAAAGCATTCTGCCCGAGCTTCGATCGATCGAGCCTGTCTTTCGATCGATCGAGCCAGGCCGAAAGGCACAATCCTTTCCTGCTTTAACTCGATTCCAACTTTACATTGACGCACAACTTTGAGCTAGCTTTAAACACTTCTAAACACATTATTTTGATCATGGTTTGCCAACAATACAAATTAAAGTTCTAAATACATAAAATCCTAAACTTTAGAACCTAACAGTGTAGAGCACTTATCAAATTACTTGATTGAACATTGAGAAAAACTAAGACTACATAAAAACTAAGGATCATGTTCAAGCTTATTCCAATTGAGCTTCACCAAAAATTTAAAGTCCGGGTGTTCATATTTTTTTTTGTAGGGGTCAAAACAAGATTAAAAAAAAAATTTATATATAATTTTTTTTTTTGGGGGACCAGGTCAGGGGGTTCATTTGAACCCCCTGGGCTGCTCTTGGAGCCGCCCCTGTAAACTATTCGATTAATTAATGGGAAGACACGCACATGGGAAGCCAGCATGCTACTGTGAACCTCTCTTGATTTTGCATGAGAAAATGAAGAGAACCAAATATGTTGTAATGCTAATGCATGCATAAGACTAACAATCTACTATGGATAATATCAATTAATCAATAGTTTATTTTCAATAATGGATAATTAGTTGATAAATTATAAAACCAAATTAACTACTATTAATCCATTTAAAAAAAAAAAAAACAATTCTCAAAATTGGTGATAAACTCATAAACAGTCAACCCCTAAATATTAGAAAATCAAAACACAATTAAATAAGTTTACCATCACAACTACTGAATTATAAAATTATAAAAAAAAAAAAAAAATAGCCTCTTGATTTAGCCGTATAACACAGTGCATTGTCACTCAATCAGTATTAATCATCAATTAATCAACAAAATAGGGAAAAAATTGCCAAATGCCCTTTTCAAGCAAAAATAGCAGCTCTTTACCCCATTTTCCAAACTAATTAGAGAAATGCTCCTCTTTTGAAACTTGATTTGTGATAAATTGAGTTAGGCCCTATAACGGCGTTTTTAAGGAGCCTATAGTGACGATTTCAGGACCTGTAGTGGCGTTTTGTAACTCGACCTCTATGAAATCGAGTTATAGGTAAAAAAAAAAAAAAAAAAAAAAATTGCCTATAACTCGATTTCATGGAGGTCGAGTTACAAAACGCCACTATAGGTCCTTAAAACGTCACTATAGGTCCTTAAAAACGCTGCTATAGGGCCTAAGATTTTTTTTTTTTTTTTAACTTGATTTATCTCAAATCGAGTTACAAAAGATGGGCATTTCCCTAATTAGTTTGGAAAATGGGGCAAAACGCTGCTTAGTTTGAGAGAAAAGGACATTTGCCCATTTTCTCCAACAAAATAGGATGTTCAACCCCTTCAAATTGTGCATACATAAGCACAACCTTTACACGGTAAGCCAAAATGCACATGATATCAAAACGAGCTTAAACTTATCAATATATTTGAGGAATAATCATTCAATTCTTCCTCTAGCTACTTGTAAACTTCTTAATTGTAACATATACATATATGATATAATGTATTATTTAAAAAGTAACCAATAAAAATAAAAACAATATAACATTTTTAACAATTAGAAGTTCAATATTCAAGAAAATTAAGATAATAGAAAACTAAGCAATATAAAGAACGAACTTCCAATTGTTACACAAAACTCTCACGAATAAATATATCAACAAACCAAGATGCCCAGCCCCCTCCAAATGTGTGTATATAAGCTTGAATTGATTTTCCAAAATTCATCAATATCGTAATATATTATTTTAAGGAGAAAATGGGCAAATGCCCTTTTCTCCCAAACTAAGTAGCGTTTTGCCCCCTTTTCTAAATTAATTAGGGAAATGCCCCTCTTTTGTAACTCGATTTGAGATAAATCGAGTTAAAAAAAAAAAAAAAAAATTCTATAGCCCTATAGCGGCGTTTTTAAGGACCTATAGTGACGTTTTAAGAACCTATAGTGGCGTTTTGTAACTCGACCTCCATGGAATCGAGTTATAGGCAATTTTTTTTTTTAATTTTTTTTACCTATAACTCGATTTCATAGAGGTCAAGTTACAAAACGCCACTATAGGTCCTAAAAATGTCAATATAGGCTCCTTAAAAACGCTGCTATAGGGCCTAACTTGATTTATCACAAATCGAGTTTCAAAATAGGAGTATTTCCGTAATTAGTTTGGGGAAGAAGGCAAGGAGCTGCTATTTTTTCCCGAAAAGGGCATTTGGCAATTTTTTCCATTATTTTAAGATAAACAAAATTGTCGTGGAAGTAAAGAAGAGACACACAATTCTGGCATTGTCGATACAACGCCTTAAGGTTATACAACTCACAACATCTTGATTAAGTACTAACAAAATACAAAGAGGGTTTTCAAATATAACAAAATCATCCAATAACTTAGCACCACTTTTGCCAGTACATTTGCACAGTTGTTTGCCTCTTTATATATAGGATTGCTTCACTCGACATTAGGAATCCTGCTTAGAAGGAACCAAGAATCATCAAGAGGAGAAAGAGAAAGCCCATCTTTATGACCTACGGAGAGGGCAAAACCCTTAACCCGCTCACCAAGATGATTGATGATTCCTAATAATAAGCCCACCCCTACCTGCCAAGCCATGATTCCCAAGAGAAAAGCCATCAATATTTAAGTTTGATTTGTCAATGTTCTAAAATAATTCTTCACCTAAACACGCTTAGAGCATTAATATCCGGGCTGGTATAACTCATAATATGCTATACTTTAACATCAAGGCACAAAAAACATGCATTACTTGGGCTTTTAATTGTAAAAAATTTTACAATCTTGCTACAATACCATCTTACTTGTATGACGTTACTCGTAGTATATTGTATAATATTATATTATTTTTTTCTCTCTCTATCAGCCAGTAAGTTCTTTGTCTCTTTTATTTTTTTTCTCTGATTCTCTCTCTTTCCTTTAGTCCTCACTCCTTACTCCCTCTCTCACATCTCTCTCTTTCGTTCAAAGCTTGCCACCAGAGCTGGGTTGGATTCGGAATGGTCATGGCATGGCGGAGATCGGCATGGTCACAACATGATTACAACGTGGCGAGTGGGTTACGATGGGTTGTTTGATTTTTAACTATGGATTTTTGACTTTTGGGTTCAGATGGGTTGGATTTTGAATTGGTTGGTTTGGTTGGTGTGGTGAGCAGTGGTTGTGGTGTGGTGGGCAGTGGTTTGTTTGGTTGTTTTTGCTATGGGTTTGTTGGGTTTTTGGTGAGTAGTTGGTGGGTTTTCTTTCTTTTTTTGATTTTTTAGGTTTCTAGTTCTGATGGGATTTTGGTGGACAGTGGGGGGCATGGTTGGGGCATGGTGGTGATTGGGTTGTTTGGTTATTGAAAGAGTGACAAAGAGGCCATAACAAAAATTAGAAAGTGAAGAGAGAGAGAGATAATTTGTTTATTATTTTATTATATAACTTATATTATTTTAATATGTTGTATTTTAAAATAAAAGTTGCGACGTTAAATGTATTGTAAAATGGTATGGTATAATAGATAAAGTAACTTTTGAGATGGTAAAATATGATATATTTTAGATACTGGATACTAATGCTCTTATACAATCTAAGTCATGTTGAAGTCACATTACTTGCCAAAGAATGTACAATTTGTTGTGAGTTTTTAATAACTTATCCACTTTAACACCCCTCATGTAATCCAAGAAAAGCTGAATACAATCCTTGAAAAGAAAATTTAATTTGTAACTTAGAGGTGTTTGGCTCTATGTAAAATATTATTAGAATGTAAACCTAAAAGAAAATATTTTATGCAATGCATGAATTTATCGAAATTGTCAATAGGCAACTTTGAACATCTTTGCTACAATCCAAACTGTTGCATTACTCTTTCTTGATGGAAATAATCCATATATGCTTTTTTGAAAGACACCATGAATGCAAATAATTATCATACGAAGTCCGAACAATCTACATTTCCAATTACAATGATCATGTTATAAATTTATAATCAATCAAGACAATTACATTAGTAATAAATTAATCATTGATGCAATGTGACAACATATATCACCTGTTTATTATGATGTGTGTTGTAATTAGAACAATTTGCACATAGAACGTGCGTTGGTGTATGTGTAAAAGTTCTCTTGGTTGCCCACATATACGCAATAAATGATAGCCACTAATTTTAAGTTTTAGAAGTATTAAGGATAAACGTTATAATATACAATTTTGTATAGAAATAGAAAGTCAATAATATACCTACAGCCATATGGGTCATCGCCATTTAAATTCGTTGGATTTTTTGGAATTGGAGTCAGATATGGAAGAGACACCCATGCCCATAATTTTAATATGAAAACAAGAACTGCAACCTCTGTGCTTTTTTTAATAACAACTGAACACATTTCTTTATATATAAAAAAGCAAAGGTGGCACTACCCCAACTATATTCCCTAGCTTCCCTAAAGTTCACTAGCAGTTGAAGAAAGCAGTAGTGAAATTTACTTTGGCTCTTATTTCCAAATAGTAAAGCCAAAATCTAGAACATGTATGGGGGCATACTGTTGGATTGATACCAAATTGGCACCCTACTAGGTTTTAAAATGTATTGTGTACCTAAGTTATTTTAAGGCTGCCATAGTCTAATGCTGTTTTAGGGGGGTCTAACCCCAACTAAATTTTGAAAAAGGTTCTGATAATTTTTAGACCCCTTAAAAACACAATTGGATTAACCTAGGTAATTAGCCAAGTTGTTACTTAGTCCAAATTAACAAATCTAGGTTATCACAATCAAAACAATCATATCATGCAAAGCAGCGGAAAGATAAATAAGACAATGATATGATCACCCAAGAAACCAAACCGGTAAAAACCTAGGGAGGATTTAACCTAGCTATCCTCAAGGTAAACCTGAATCCATTATGAAAGAATCGAAGTTGTTTAACAGAACTTAGACCACTAACATCCTATTGCTACCCACCAGTAGAAACTTACTGACACGACTACGTGCAAGCTCCGAAACCACGGACTCCTTCTTTCTTGGATTCTCCAGCAAGTACAAGCACATCCGCTTGTGTTTCTTTAAGTTCTTATGGCAGCAACTAAATGATCATCAAGCTCTTGAAGAAATCTCCTTCTTAATAATCTTAAACTTGTGTAAAGGAAAGCTCCTCACAGATCTCACAAGAGATTTATACAAACAGCAATATGAGCCATACTAAAACGTGGCTAGGGTTTGCCTTTTATACCTAGGGAAAATTAGAAAACCCTAAACGTTTTAAAACAAACTAGGGCTGAGTTGGAATTCTGCAGAAAACGCATTTGACCCGATTTTCAATTGATCGAGCCTAAGCTTTAATCGATCAAACCAAGCTGAGAAGCATAAATAAATTCTGCATCAGCTTATTCCAACTTTATATAAATGAACCAACTTTGAGCAAGTCTAAACACGACTAAACATCTTGTTTTGATCATGGTTTGCCAACAATACACATTAGAATTCTAAATACATAAAATCCTAAGTCTTTAGAACCTAACAAACTCCCCCTTTGTAACCCGTGACAAAACACAACTAAAAGCTCAAAGTTTACAAAGAAAAGCCCTTTACAAAAATAATGCTCATAAACACAAATCCAATCCTAACTACTATCCATCAGTTGCAAGTGTAGATAGCAGTTCAATTAAATCAACTTGTATATTTCCTGAAACACTTAAACAAAATGCATAACCGTATGTGTGACAGAAAAACAAAAACAATAAATCAACAAATATGCAAACTAACTCTCCCCCTAAGTTAGATACATCAAAAACAATGTTAACTCCCTCTAAACAGAACATTCTTGTATTTTCCACACATATTCCCACATTTCATCTAAATCTCCCCCTTTTTGTCACGTATTGACAAAGACAACTCAAACAAAGAGTAAACAAAAGGCAAGAGAAAATAGAGAATCAAGAAAACACAAAACAATTCAACTCTATAGATAATAGAGACAACTCCCCCTAGGAACAACAAAGGTTAAAAACAAGCTTCTCCCCCTATAAAAATAGGAAACACAAAACAAGTGTTGGGAAAAACAGTTTTAGGGAAAATTTAGGAGGTAGGGAAAAGAAAAACACACAAACCAAACTTAAAAACTAAGTTGAGGATACACATGAAGAAAAATAGTCTCTCTTTCAATAAATGCAAACTTGACACTATGTGACCCATAAACAGTTGCATGAGTAGAGAAAATATTTGCACATTGATTATCCATCATATCTCCTAAGAAAAATAGTTTTTGCAGTCCACACATAAAAATAGCTTATACTAAAATGTACAAATGACTCAAAATTTAATCGATCAATTTTTAAATCAAGTTGAGTACCCAATTTAGTAAAGTGTATGCATATTATGTGTGAAAACAATGAGAGATATGACTGCAAAACTGCAAAATGAATACAAAAAATCAATGCAATGCATATGAATCCTAAACATAAATGATGCATAAAAAAAATTTTGGTCAAATACTTAAAAACTGAAAATTTTCAATTTCGATCGATCGAAAATCTGGAAAAATCAAATTTTTGAAAAAACAGAGCAATTTAATGCAGAAACTCCTAAAAACACAATATTTCATGAATGAAATGCATGAGTATGAGATTAAAAGTTTTTCAAAAACACTTGAATTAAACTCAGATCTTCCAAAAACAAGATTTTCAATCAATTTGCCCTCAAAGCTTAAACATTAAACACATTTTGCATTAAAATTAAGGAACTTTTAATCTTGGATGGCCACAACAAGATCACACACAATATAATGTACCAAGTTTAGCAAAGAGTAACTTGTGTAATGTGTGCAATTAGTAAAAACTTGAGATACATGTGAGGTGATATGTAAATAGAAATTAAGCATAATTTCTACAAAATTCATCACATAAATTTGAAAGAGACTATCACCTAAAGAGTTACATCATATAACTCCCACATCTCCTAGAAAACAAGCTTGCAATCATGTAAGTTTCTTGATTTGCCTCATATTGTACACACCAATCTTTATTTGATTGATTTAACATTAAGTCCAATAATGTACACACCAATTTT
This sequence comes from Quercus lobata, assembly GCF_001633185.2. NCBI lineage: Eukaryota > Viridiplantae > Streptophyta > Magnoliopsida > Fagales > Fagaceae > Quercus > Quercus lobata. The sequence goes on from NC_044905.1 coordinate 77,518,870, forward strand.
AACAATTAAACCGAGACTACACCATATGTTCTTTTTGTGCATGTGCTACACTTTCTCGAACACAAAATTTTACTATATGCACTAAGGTGTTCATGATTGGCTAGTAAACAGTGGTGAGATGGTTATTTATGCTTTTCTCAAAAGGTTCAAGTTCGACAGTAAAAAAAACATATGACCTCAAGATCAAGACAAAGTGATCAAAAACTATAAACATCTCCCACACAACATGCACTACAAAACTCAAACTAGTAAAATGCAAAAAATAAGCTCATCCAAGCTAAACAAGGTACATACGCATGTTATGTAAAGATAATATGGCCAATCCTTGATTATAAATCCAAGATGTGAAATACAAAACACAAAAATCTTTTTGGTTTAAAAAAATTTATGACCAAAAACAAAAAGCACACATTATGCTAAATGAACAATGCAAATGCAATGCATGACAGTGCTTAACTAAGTTATAGAGGGTACACAAATAAGAAATATCAATTTCTTAATTAACCCTTGAGTACATGTACAAACTAGTATATACTCACACAAAATCAGAAAAAGCTTAGCACTTATATAACACATATTATTCAAGTTTCTCCACAATGTCAAGCATGTTCTAAATCAAAAGAGATATCATAATTCATGTAATCCTCAAGAAAAATAAAACAAGACACAAAATAAAATATTTTTGTCTTTTTGAAAAAAATTTCAGTGTTTTTGGATTTTTTTTTTTTAATAAAAAACAACCAAAAACAGAAAAAAGACATGTCCACAAATAAATGAAAGAATTAAATCAGGGATAAGTCAACAACACTCACCTTAGAGAATTTTTTCTCACCCATATAGCACAAGTCTTCGGCTTTGTAGGTGAAAATCCATGTGAAGCAAAGTGTATTTGAGGGATTACACTAATCTTCTAAGAGAGACTGAAATCCTTCAAATTCCTTTCACAAGCCAACAAGCTCAAATTTTTCAAAAGAATATGAAACAATTTATATGGACTTATGGCAGGAGAAATATCAACACATATCCTAGACTGAAACATAGAATGCTTAAAATTCAATTTATGACAATTAGGACGAATGTGACCACGGACACCACAAAAGTGGCAAACAGGAACAAATTTAGAAATATCAGTATTCCTAGTGGGGTTTCCGATCACAGGCTTTGGTTCTTGCCTCAACAAAGAACAATTTAGTCTAATATGACCAACAACACCACAAGGTGACAAGTAGGCACAAAAATAGATTTATTGTACTCTCTAACAGTAGGTTTAGATATAGGTTTAGAAACTTCGGCGTCTACATCAGAACTTATACCTTTTTTTAACCTAGAAAAATAAGCATTTTCTTTATTATTCCTCTTGAAAGGAGGGATATAAACTTTCTCAATTTTAGGCTTAAGAGAAATAAAAACACTTCTATTATCAATAGCAGGCTTGGTACTAGTCAAATTTTCAATTTTAGCTTTAAATTCAACTAACTCTTGTTCCAAGCTTTTCATCTTCTCATCTTGAGAGGAAATTTGATTTTTCAAAAATTCATTCTTTTTGTTTGATTCATCTAATCTAACAACCAATTCCTCTTTTTCAAGATTAGCCAATTTTAACACTTCCTTGAATTTCTTAGCAATTTTCATAGATTCTAATAATTCCTTACGAAGAGTTTCACAGGCATCAATAAAATCAACAGAAGCATGAGTAGAAACATGATCAGAAATACACTTCAAATTATCTATGACAACAGGGGGTCAAGGATCAGCTCTTAGATCAAAAGATCTAAAACAAAAGAGCTACATGCTTTAATACCACTTGATAGTTTTTAGACCCCTTAAAAACACAATTGGATTAACCTAGGTAATTATCCAAGTTGTTACTTAGTCCAAATTAACAAATCTAGGTTATCACAATCAAAACAATCATATCATGCAAAGCAGCGGAAAGATAAATAAGACAATGATATGATCACCTAGGAAACCAAACCGATAAAAACTTGAGGAGGATTTAACCTAGTTATCCTCAAGGTAAACCTGAATCCACTATGAAAGAATCAAAGTTGTTCAACAGGACTTACACCACTAACATTCTATCGCTACCCACCAGTAGAAACTTACTAACACGACCACGTGCAAGCTCCGAAACCACGGACTCCTTCTTTCTTGGATTCTCCAGCAAGTACAAGCACACCCGCTTGTGTTTTTTTAAGTTCTTATGGCAGCAACTGAATGCTCATCAAGCTCTTGAAGAAATCTCCTTCTTGATAATCCTAAACTTGTGTAAAGGAAATCTCCTCATAGATCTCACAAGAGATTTACACAAACAACAATATGAGCCACACAAAAACGTGACTAGGGTTTGCCTTTTATATCTAGGGAAAATTAGAAAACCCTAAACGTTTTAAAACAAACTAGAGTTGAGTTGGAATTCTGTAAAAAACGCATTTGACCCGATTTTTGATTTATTGAGCCTAAGTTTCGATCGATCGAACCAGGGCAAGAAGCATAAATAAATTCTGCATCAACTTATTCCAACTTAACATAAATGAACCAACTTTAAGCAAGTCTAAACATGACTAAACATCTTGTTTTGATCATTGGTTGCTAACAATATACATTAGAGTTCTAAATACATAAAATCCTAAATCTTTAGAACCTAATAGGTTCCCTAGTCCAAATCTTATCATGATTGCTATATCATGTAGGGTGATTGTCATTTCACAAGTAAGTAGGTGAAATGTATGGTTTCCGATCACCACCGCTCCACCATAGAAGTGATAAGACTCCAATCAAGATCTCTATGCGGTAGGCGAGTGACACGATATAGTTTACATTTATGCAAATATAGGGCAATACACTCACCTAATTGCTTGGGAAGTGAAAACCTTTGGCATCGTACTCGTAAAATGGAAACCTGAAATTAAAAAAAAAAAAAAAAATGAACAACGTTATATTGGTAATTTTGAATTTATTTTCATGTAAATTGAATAATTGTAAATATTATTAGAACATTAATAAATTTTGATCTCACAACATACATTGCCTTCCAAAGCATCATTAGAGATATGATGTTGTTGAGTTAGTAGAGAAAGATCGAATGGTCTAGGCTCCATTTCAAATATATCCTATATTAAATGCTACAATGAGTTAAAAACGAATGAATATAAAGATGCTTTGAATACATTTATTACCTTCATAAAATTGTCGATAAATCAAACTAAATTAACTTTTTTTTTTTTTTGGGATAGAGAGAACCTCTATGATTTTAAAGAAATATGAAGATACTTTGGCAACATCCATTACCTTTATATCAGCAGCAATAGTACTGGGTTCTTTTTTTTTAACTAGCATGTTATTTTTGGCTTTTATGTTTTTGTATTGTAGTCTAATTAAAATAATTAAAAAATAAAATAAATAAGAATGATTTTTACATTTTTGAATCTTGCAAAGTTCATTTGTCAAAATTATAAAAAGTTAAATTAAAGTCAAAAGTTTCAGTTTTATATTATATATAGATAAAGAAAATCACATATTGACTGAGTCCTTTGGCTGAATATTGCAAAAAATCGAGTTTATTTATGATATGGGTACTATTCAAAGTTATTTAGGAAATTGAAGAAAGAGAGTGAATTTTGGAAACACCGTTGCTGAAATTCTAACAAAAAGTACGAGAGAGAAAAGAGGGAGAAAATTTTGAATTTTGGTAATCTCATTACTAAAATTCTTGCTACCCAAAACTCTACCCAAGTGAAGTGCTAGGTGAGGAAATCAATGCAATAATTTTGGCAATGAATTTGAGGGAAAAAAAAATTGTGGCAATTGATTTGTGGCCATGGAATTGCCGAAACCGGTGGAGGAATTTAATAGTAATTTTGGCAATGAAGTTGCCGAAAATGAGGGGAAATATTTTTTATGGCAATGGAATTGCCGAAATGGAAGGAAAATAAATAAATAAATGTGGCAATTGATTTGTGGCAATGTTGTTGCCGAAATTGAAAAAAAAAAAAAGAATTGTGGCAATGGAGTTGCCGAAAATTGGAGAGAGAGAGAGAATTGTCTGGATAAAAAAAAATATTTTGGATTCTTATTCTAAAAGTAGTACACGTGTACATATTCTTATTCTTTCCATGTGTCAGTAGTTTTTTTTACCGAAGCAATTTGGTTTGTGTGTATGTCATGTTCTTTTATTTCGTATTATAAAAGTATTCTTTGCATGATTTTCCCTATGAAACAAATAATAGATTCAAGTACATTGATTTTTATTCTCATAAAAAATAGTACATAGGTTCTTATTCAATGCTAGATTCTTGTCCATGCATGAGAGAAAATTATTGATGTAAAAAAAACAAACAAAACAAAACAAAACAAAGAAACTGAGATTTTTGCAGAGATTCTTTGCAGTGAATATATGTTTATAATTAAGTAATTTGTTTGTATCAGAGTGTCCGATCTTGGTCTATGTTGTTTTGTATTTGGTCAATTGGCGTATCTAGTTATACAGTTTAAAATCAAAGAATTTAACTTATATGAAACTTGCATCTTATTTAAACAGCACTAATGTTACTGAAGTTTCCACGGTTCATATTTTCTACTCTTTTTCCCCTAAAAATTTCATCAACCTTCTTCTCCACTCTTATTCCCCTCTTAATTCTACCAATCATTTTCAATTCATGCGTACCATACATTTTACAAACAACTATAAGGAACAACACTTGCAAATATCTATCTGTTCTTTATCTCTTACAAGGTGAATTACATCTCTTAAGTAGTTACTTTTCTTTTTATAATATTCATGTTGATATGTTTTAGGCGCATAGCTAAGCATGAAAATCTTGTTTTTTTTTTTTAAATTATTTGTTCATGTAACTCTTGTTTTTGTATTATGTGTTTTGCAACATGAACTGATTTATATGATATGTTTTAAATTATTTGTCCTTGAATTCTTGCCTAAAATTTCATATAACAAAAATATATTTCAAAATTGACATAAATTTTCCTTAAAAAAAATACTTACTTTGTTAGCCTATAATATACACGTATGCTATAAGGAAAAAAAAAAGGTTAGTATATACTCATAAACCATAAAATCTAAGTTTTAGGTATAATAATAAAGAAAATTGTATGATATTAGAAATATTTATCTATTATCGTATGGATGCACGAAAACATTATATAATCTATCTTGTTTTAGAATAAGTAAAATGAAAAGGTACATAAAATAATTAACATAACCGTAACAGATCCTTCTAAATGTTAATGTTATGCTAAGTTACTTAAGAAAAGGGAAACAAAAAATAATTTTAACTACTATGATGGACAGTAATAAATTATCAGTGAACCAATCCTCTTTAATAGAATTCTCTCAGTTTTAGCTATTTAAACATTGAATATTTTTAATGGATTACCTTATATTGCTTTTTAATAGTTGTGCAGTGTTAATATATTAATACTATTATTATGTTTTAGTGTAGATGGCAGAAAAATTGTTCATTTTTTTCATCCATTCCGGTGGAATAATTAAACATGGCAAAAATGGGGTTTATTACAAAGGGCCACCTCCTTCTATGCTTCCATTAAGCCAGGGTGTTACATTTGAAGATCTATGTAATGGAATAGTATCCACGCTTCATATAAATAGAGAAGATTCAAAACTTACTATTTGGTATATATTTCCTTTTCAATGTCATCCACATCTTGTGATTTACTAGCAAGTTTTGGTAGAAAATGATAATGGTGTCAATGCAATATTCGATATGTTAGTCTGCCAATATGGATTTGTAGGTGCAAAGTTGTACATGGGTGTAGAGCCCATAAGAAGCCACCGAAATGTTTTTCCCATTCGATATGCCAACGAAGGACCGAGTGCATCGTTTAATTATTCACATGGCGGGCACTTTCATGATCCATATGTCACTCATACATGTTATTATTCTAAAGATGTGGCTCACTCCCCAATCAACATTATTGGTGTTGACTATCATGCTCCATATACCCATGTTGCAACTGAGGACCAACATGTTCCTTATCGGCCAATGAACACTAGTGATGCTGACTATGATAATCCAACTGAACATTTCAATGTAGAAACTACTTGTTTTGAGTTTGAAGCTTAGTATGACCAAACTGCCCCTCAGAGAGCTGCTAATGATCCCAATGATACACACCGCATAACTGCCACTACTCAAAATGTGGTCCATACATTATCAAAAAGGATGCGGGCCATGGATAGTGATGACCAACTTGATAACGACGAGATCCTTGATGATGTTGGAGATGAACAGAAGCTTCCCAATGAACCTAATCATGAAAGCAGTCCAACAATGACATTCCATCAACCTTCATTACTAAACTTTTCATAGAACACGTGGGATAATATGATTAATCCAACCCCACCATTTGAAAAGCCCATTCAGAGTACTTGGGACCCTACCCAAAGTTTTATGTGGGCTTGCTTTCTGCTAATAAGGATGAACTACAAGCTGCTGCTAAACAATATCACATCAAGAGGAACCAAACATTTAGTCTAAAAGAGTTAGATCCAATATGTTGGTCTACAAGGTGCAAACGTTGTTCTTAGAGTCTTCGAGCATGCTTCCGGGCTACACATGGGTTCTTTGAGGTTATGAAATACAATGGTTCACACACATGTACAGAGTCCACGCTCACATAAGATCACGAGCAATTAGAGACCCATATTATTGAGAAAGAGTTGAGGGATGTTGTCAAAAATGATCACACCATAAAGATTTCTTCGCTTCAACAAACTCTTCACAATAAGTACCAATACCGGCCTTCTTATTTTAAGGTGTGGGAGGAGAAACAAAAGGCAATTGATAGAGCGTTTGGTGATTGGGACAAATATTACCAATTGTTGCCAAAATGGTTGAAAGCTTTGACTGATTCATAGCCGGGCAGCAGGGTTATTTGGAGAACAATACCTGCTACTATGCCAGGCTGTGCAATATTCGAGAGAATGTTCTAGGCTTTTGGTCCATCAATTGAAAGTTTTCAACATTGTAGGCCAGTGATTAGTATAGATGGAACTTTCCTATATTGTAAGTACAAAGGTAAATTACTGATTGCGTCAACGTGGGATGGTGACTTGCCTTTGCCATTGTGGAGGAGGAAATTGATAATAGCTAGTATTGGTTTTTGTGTTGTATTCAAATTAATGTCACTAATCGGGATGGATTATGTGTCATATCTGATCGTCACCCTAGTATAATGTCAGCGATACAAACTATATGTCAATCGACACGTTAGTATCATCGTTTTTGCCTTTGCCATGTAGCTAGCAATTTCAATCAACAAATTGGGAATAAAAACTAGAAGGCTATGGTAATGTGGGCAGGCAAGGAGAATCAGCAACGAAAGTATCAAATAACCAGGGATAGAATTACTCAATTAAATCCAGATGGTGATAAGTATTTAAGATACATACCAATGCAAAAGTGGACGTTAGCACACGAAGTTGGACATCGTTACGGGGCAATGACCACAAACTTGTGTGAAAGCTTCAATGGTAATCTAAAGAGTGCTAGAAATCTGCCCATAACTGTGTTAATCGAACTTACATACTACCATTGTGTAGCCTACTTTGCCGATCAATATACTAAGGCACGTGCAGAGGTTACAACCGGTGAACTCATTACAGCCTATGCAAAGAATAAATTCAATAAATGGGAAAAAAAAAAAGGCACCAAAACATTCAGTTACTGTGTTCAGACATGAAGATCTGTTTGAAGTCAGAACACCAATAAACCCTAACTCTGCATATAGGGGTAATCATTGTCATGAGGAAAATTTGAGGCAGAGAACTTGTAGTTGTCAAAAATGGCAGGTTTATAAAATTTCGTGCTCACATGTCATTGCCGTGTGCAAATATCAAAGTATCTCTTCAATGCGATATATCGATCGTTGCTACCATTTGAAAGAACAAGTTGCTTGTTATGTACCTATATTTCGCATGGTTCAAGACAGTGTACATTGGAATAAGCCTGATTTTCCGGTCTTGTATCCTAATGTCAATTTGCGCCGTGCAAAAGGTCGACCAAGGTCAACTCGGCTTCAAAGTGAAATGGATTTAGGGACAGAGCATCAACCAAGGCCATTGTGCAATCTCTGTAGGCAAGAAGGCCAAAATAGAATAACATGCACCACTCGAACTGTGGCTAGCTCCACTAGTAGTCAATCTGAATGACCCAACATAAGTATTCAATCTACTTCAGTGGATTGGTTGGACCGTGTTTTTTTTTTTTTTTTAGGAGTTGGTACATATTGTTAGTTTGTAGTATTTGAAAGAACAAGTTGGTGCTAATTCCACTGACAAGCATATATGCTATGATGTTTTCTATCACTACAAGTTGGATTAGAGTGTACATTTATTTTGTGTGTTAGTGTGTCTGTGTGTGTGTCTGTGTGTATATATTGCATATTCCAATTTAGGGATTCAATAACACCTTAAAAAATGTATACTTTTTATGGAGTACTTGGGTCATTTGCCATGTTTGAAAGCTTCAAATAAAGAAAGAAATCAAAGGGCCACAATCTGAAGAGGAAAAATCAGATTTGAGCACTAATTAGTATTTTGGACGTATTTCTCTCCTCAAAAACCCAATTGACTCAAGGCCAGATGGGCTGAAATTGTGACTTAAATATCTACAACTTTCCAATTTTGAGTTTTTGGAAAATCACAATTTTTGAAGACCGAAATTAACTCATAGTTGCTGCAGTAAATTTGGACGAAAATTATATGGTGAAAGTTTTATTTTTCTGACACTTTTACAAGGGTTTGGAAGAGAGGCTGTGGAGAACGAAAATAGAAATGTACACCACAGTAGGAGTCTTTTGGCTAAATATTACAAAAAAAAAAAAGAGTTTATTGTTGTTATAGGCACTATTCAAAGTTATTTAGTAAAATGAGGAGAGAAATTGAATTTTGGCAACACCGTTGCTGAAATTGTAAGAAAAAGTATGAGAGAGAAGAAAGTTAAGTGATGCGAATGGGAGGGAGAAAAAAATGAATTTCAATAATGGGATTTCCGAAATTCTTGTCCTGCCCAAGCTCTGCCCGTGAAGTGCCCCAATGGGAGTGCCCGAATGATTTACCAATTGTGGCAACCAAGTTGCCGATATTGTAGGGAATTGAGGAGAGAGAAAATATGAATTGTGGCAACCAAGTTGCCGAAAATGAGAGGAAAAAAAAGTGGTTGCCGAAATTTGGGAAAGAATTAAAAAAAAAAAAGTGTTACATCTATAATATTTTAAAAACATTTTCACAACAAATCACAAGTGATTAGTTGTTATTAGTTTAAATTTGAATTTAACATTGAGATTACTTTTTTAATTCAACAATAACAACCAGTAACAAACTACCATTTAGGATTTGTTGTAAAAATGATGTGCACATATCATTTCTCAAAAAAAAAAAAAAAAAGTGGCAATGGATTTGTGGCAATGTCATTGCCGAAATAGAGGGGGAAAAAAATTTGTGGCAATGGCATTGCCAAAATAGAAGAGAGAAAAAGTTGTGGGAATGAATTTGTGGCAATGGTATTGCCGAAATAGGAGGAAAAAAAAATTGTTGCAATTGGTTTGTGGCAATGACATTGTCGAAATAGAGGGTGGGAAAAATGTGGGAATGAATTTGTAGCAATGGCATTGCTGAAATAGGAGGGAAAAAATTGTTGCAAAGAAAATATAATTGTTTGATTTTTGGCAATGGCATTGCCGAAATAGGAAATTGGAGGAGAGAGAGAGAGCTGTCTGAATAAAAAAAAAAAAAAAAATATATATATATATATATATATAGTACACATATTCTTATTCTTCAATAGTTTTTTTTGACCTGTTTTATGTGTATGTCATGTTCCTTCCTTGTATTGTAAGTGAAGAGTCAATCAATCAATCACCTCACCTCTTCATCTAATTTTTATTCTCTGCTTGGATTATATTCATTGATCATACCCAATAAAACCACCTATTGATATCACGCCTAAATCTATCTCAAAGATTCTTTTTTGTCTTTTTATTCCTCCTCTCCGTAATAAAAGGGAAGTACCATTGTCTTTTTATTTCTTCTCCCTCACTGAAGGATTGCATCTCTTCACAAAGTACCCTTGACCGAAGCAGTTTGGTTTATCTTTTTATTTTGTATTGTAAAAGTACCCTATGAAACAAATAATGATAGATTCAAGTATAATGAGTACAAGGATTCTTATTTTTTAAAAAAGTACATGGATTCTTACAATATGAAATGAAAGAAAAAAAATGATTGATGTGCATGCTGTAAACAAAACAAAAAACAAAAAAAGTACATAGATTCTTATAGAAGAAAAAAAATGATTGATGTGCACACTGTAAACCAAAAAAATCAAATAAAGTACATAGATTCTTACAATACTGAAGAAAAAAATGATTGATGTGCATGTTGTAAACAAAAAAAAAGTAAAGAAAGTACATAGATTCTTATGTGCACGTTGTGTACATAAATTCTTAATACGGAAGAGAAAAATTATTAATGTGCACGCTGTAAACAAAAAAAGCAAAGAAAGTACATAAATTCTTACAATACGGAAGAAAAAGATGATTGATATGCTCGTTGTAAACAAAAAGAAAAGCAAAGGAAGTACATAGATTCTTATGTGCACGCTGTAAACAAAAAAAGTAAAGAAAGTACATAGATTCTTATCATACGGAAAAAAAAATTATTGATGTGCATGCTGTAAACAAAAAAAAAAAATACATAGATTCTTACAATACAGAAGAAAAAAAAATGATTGATGTGCACACGGTAAACCAAAAAAAAAAAACAAAGAAATTGAGATTTTTGCAGAGAGTCTTTGCGGAGATTCTTTGCAGTGAATATATATTAATAGTTAAGTAATTTATTTGTATCAGAGTTTCCCATCTGTGTTGTGTTGTATTTGGTCAATTGCGTATCTAATTATAAATTTAAAATCTAAGAATTTAACTATATGAAACTTGCATCCTATTTAAACAGCACTAATGTTACTAAAATTTCCACCGTTTTTATTTTCTACTATTTTTCCCCTAAAAATTCCATCAACCTTCTTCTCCACTTTTATTCCCCTCATAATTCTACCAATCATTTTCAATTCATGCATGCCATACATTCTACAAACAACTATAAGGAACAACACTTGCAAATATCTATCTCTTCTTTATCTCTTACAAGGTGAGTTACATCTCTTAAGTAGTTACTTTTCTTTTTATAATATTCATGTTGATATGTTTTAGGGGCATAGTTAAGTATGAAAATCTTGTTTTTGTTAAATTATTTGTTCATGCAAATCTTGTTTTTGTATTATGTGTTTTGCAACATGAATGGATTTGTATGATATGTTTTAAATTATTTGTCCATGAATTCTTGCCTAAAATTTCATATAGCAAAAATATATTTCAAAATTGACATATATTTCCTTAAAGAAATACTTAGTTTGTTAACCTATAATATACACGTATGCTATAAGAAAAAAAAAAAAAGGTTAGTATATACTCATAAACCTTAATAGCTAAGTTTTACGTATAATAATAATAAAGAAAATTGTACGATATTAGAAATTTGTTTGATAATTATCGTATGAATGCATGAGAACATTATATAATTTGTCTTAATTTAGAAGAAGTAAAATGAAGAACATGCGTTGGTGTGTGAGTAAACGTTCTCTTGGTATCCCAGCTATACACAATTAATGATTGCCACAGATTTTAGGGTTTGAAAGTATTAAGGATAAACGCTACAGTATACAATATTATATAGAAATAGAAAGTAAATATTATACCTGCAACCGTATAGGTTGTCGCCATTTAAATTTGTTGGATATATTGGAATTGGGGTCAGATATGGAAGATCCTCCCACGCCCATAATTGTAATATGAAATCAGAACCTGCAACCTCCGTAATTTTTTTAATAGTAGCAGTACACAATTCTCTATAAAGGTAAGCAAGTGTGGCACTACCCCAGCTACACCAAAGTCCTCTAATAGTTGGAGAAAGCAGCAATGCAATCTACTTTAGTTCTTATTTCCTAATAGTAAAGCCAAACCCAAGAACATGTATGCCCTAGCATACTGTTGGGTTGTTACAACATTGGCACCCTCTAGTAGGTTTGAGAATGTATTCATTACCCATGTTATTTTAGGGCCACCATATGCCAATGCTGTTGCAGGTGGTGTCACCCCAAGTAAATTATCACAAACTTGTCCCCAATCCAAATTAGTGGGCCCGCACACTACATTGCCATCAATAGGCAATCCTGCAATGATTGATATATCCTATAGAGTGATCGACATTTCACAAGAAGATAGGTGAAATGTATGGATTTCAAATCGCCACCGCTCCACCAAAGAAGTGATAAGACCCCAGTCAATATCTATATGTGGTAGGCGGGTAACATGGTATATTCTACATTGATGCAAATATGGGGTGATGCACTTGCCTAACTACCGAGGGGGGGGGGGGGGGGTTGCAAACGATTGGGGTTGCAGTCATAAGGTGGAAACTTGAATTTTTTTTAAAATGTACAATGTTATATTGTTAATGTTGAAATTATTTTCATGTAAATTGAACAATTGTAGATATTATTAGGACATTAATAAATTTTAATCTCACAACGTACATTGTATCATTAGAGATTTGATATTGTTGTTGGATTAGCAGAGAATGATCGAATGGCCCAGGCTCCATTTCAAATATATCCTACATTAAATGCTACAATGAGTTAAACCATGCAACATCCATTTGAAGGTATATTTTTTACAAACCATCTATATAAAAAATTACAAACTAAGAAAATAATTTCCAATTAAATTAGGGGGCCAAGAAGCTTACTACAATTGCGATATGAAATGAAGGAATGTAGGAATTATAGAGTGATACTTGCAAGAAAAGAAAGAAAGAACAAAAAAAGCACAATCAAATATTCATAAATATCTTCAAAAAAAAATCCTAAATAAAATCAAAAGAACAATAATAAAAAATAATAAAATTAATATATAGTAACTACTACAGTTTTTTATGCTAAATATTAAATATAACTTACAATGCTTGTGGTTCATAATAAAATTGAAAGAAACTCAAATAAAGGATTTATGAAGCAAAATTTTTAATAATAATAATAATAATAATAATAATAATAGTAATAATAGTTTTAGCAAAAATAATCATACACACAATAATTAGTATTAACTATAATATAACCATATATAATATTTACAATATATTAGCGTATAATATTTATAAAGCATATAATTAATTTTCATTTCCCAAATTTTTTTTTTTTTTTGAGAAACCATTTCCCAACCTATAACCACCCTAAAAAGTAAAGATTCAAGAAACTTAATAAATTTTTATACTAACTAAACTTTAAAGATCGAAAAAGAAACACAAATGTACGATTTATTGTACTAAATAATAATAATAATAATACACATACATATTTTGATTATAAACCAACAAACATATTATGCAATATATTTTTTCCAAGTAATAGATGTAATAATTGATAATAACAAAGTAAAATTGATTATAAAAATATCACAATAATACAATTTATTACAATTTTTGTGGTCATATACTAATAATAACAATAAATAATATTAAATAATATTACACAATTTCAAAATTAACAAAACACATACATAAATTTAATTAAAGAGTTGAGATGCTTACCACAATTGTGATACCAACTAAAAGAGTGAGAATTATAGGGTGATACTTGCCAAAAAAAAAAAAAAAACACACAATTAGATAACCATAAAAAATAATTCATTAATCTAAAATTTGAATAATAACAACAACAACAATAATCATAATCTTAGGCATACAAATAATATTAACTACAACAATACATAATGTTTTACAATGTATTAGCTTCTAATATTTATAAAAGTATATATTTATACAATAATAATAAATCTGTTAATTTTAAGAGCTGTAAGTTAATAAGCAAAACAAAAAAACTTACATTAACCAAAAACTTACAATCCATAGTTGTGCACACTAAAGCAAAGCAGGAGAGTAACTGAACAATCGGAGGATGTAACTTTCTGAGGAAATGCAATCCTTCAACAAGGGAGGAGAAATAAAAAGACAAGGGTACTTGCCTTTTATTACAAATAGAAGAAATAAAAAGATAAAAAAGAATCTCTAAGATAGATTTAGGCGTGATATCAATAGGTGGTTTTATTGGGAATGATCAATGAATATATTCCAAGCAGAGAATAAGAATCAGATAAAGAGGTGAGATGATTGGTTAATTGACTCTTCACTTACAATATAAGGAAGGAACATGACATACAAACAAAACAGGTCAAAAAACCTACTGAAGAATAAGAATATGTGTACTATATTTATTTTTTATTTAGATAGCTCTCTCTCTCTCTCTTTCCTCCAATTTCCTATTTCAATAATGCCATTGCCAAAAATCAACAATTATTTTTTCTTTGCAACAATTTTTTTTCTCTCCTATTTCGACAATGCCATTACCACAAATTCATTCCCAGAATTATTTTTCCCCTCTATTTCGGCAATGCCATTGTCACAAACCAATTGTAACAAATTTTTTTTCCTCTTATTTCGGCAATGCCGTTGCCAAAAATTCATTCCCACAATTTTTTTTCCTTCTATTTCGACAATGCCATTGCCACAAATCCATTGCCATAAATTATTTTTCCCCTCTATTTCGACAATGCCATTGCCACGAAATCAATTGCCACATTTTTTTTTTTAGAAATGATGTGCACACCATTTTTACAACAAATCCTAAATGGTAGGTTATTACTGGTTGTTATTATTGGATTAAAAAAGTAATCTCAATGTTAAATTCAAATTTAAACTAATAACAACTAATTACTTGTCATTTGTTGTGAAAATGTTGTAAAAATATTGTAAACGTAACACCTTTTTTTTTTTAATTCTTCTTCAGATTTCAGCAGCCACTTTTTTTTTTTTTTTTCCCTCCCATTTTCAACAATATAATAGTTGCCATAATTCATATTTTCACTCTCCTCAATTATCTACAATTTCAGCAACTTAGTTGCCACAATTGGTAAATCATTTAAGCACTCCCACTTGGACATTTCATGAGCAGAGTTTGGACAAGACAAAAATTTCGGTAATCTCATTATTGAAATTCATTTTTTTCTTCCTCTCAGTCACATCACTCAACTTTCTTCTCTCTCGTACTTTTTCTTACAATTTCCGCAATGGTGTTGCCGAAATTCAGTCTCTCTCCTAATTTTGCTAAATAACTTTGAATAGTGTCTATAACAACAATAAACTCCGTTTTTTACAATATTTAACCAAAAAACTCTCATAGTAATCATCATGCAAAGGATAAAAGATTAACTACAAAAATAGAAGTTTGACACGTTATTTTTTTGCCTATTCTGCGTCTACTGTTGTGGCTACACATAGATTTATGTTAGAATTGTGGGATTGGACAATTATATTAAATAAATGTAAGATTAGATTAATTGGGCACTAAATTGAAATACCAAAACACGAATACACATTTCTTATTTTTGCTAGTCTTGTAGTTAGTAGTATAACGTGATATGTATACTATACAGGCATAATATTTTTTGCTACAATAATGTATAAACAACGATAATACTTTAATATATTCTTAATAGACAGTCATTTTACATTGATCAGTGATTGCCACAATGAGATACATGAAGTTTTTGTTGTGTTTCACAACATGGAAGATGCCTAGTTACTAATTAAGATGCCTATTTACTCGTTGAGGGTACCTTCGTGCTTGCACAGGTACAACCATCTTAGAAGAGGGACTTTTCCCCATGCGTTTTCGTTGTGTTCTAATATCAAAATCTGTTTGACAATTACCACATTCATCACTTTTATCATTTGATAACATCTCCATTTTATATTGATTAGTGATTGCCACAATAGGGTACATGAAGTTTTTGTTGTGTTCCACAACATGGAGGATGCCTATTTCCTCGTTAAAGATACCTTGCACAGGTACAATCGTCTTAGAAAAAAGACTTTTTCCTATGCACCTTGGCCGTGTTCTAATATCAAAATCTGTTTGATAATTACCACTTTCGTCACTTTTATTATCTGATGACATCTTCATATTTTTTGCATCTTCCCCACTGTCCTCAATTGAGGCATCTTCTTCAGAGTTTAGAGCACATGTTCATGTATTTGACGGCGTACAAAAATCACCTACAAGAGGATATTGTTAGGAAGGTTGTGATGTCATGAACAAGTCATGTTGTTGTTAGATATACTACCCATGTGGATATTGATTATTGTGATATGTATTAGATGTAACAATTGATAATAACAAAGTAGAAAGGATTATAAAAATAATCACAATAATACAATTTATAAAGGGTTGAGTTATAGAAAATCTTACTAGATCTCCTGCATTATTACAATGTTTGTAGTCATATAATAATAATAAAAATAAATAATATATTTTGCTAATGCAATACTTTGCTTTCAGTTGAATCCAATTATTTGTTGTTTATTATGTTCTATGTGTTTGTTTTTTCTTTAATTTCTTATAAGTTGCACCGAAAAATATTTTTCTCGTTTTTATAAAAATCTTCTAAAACCTTCATGTTATGAACTGATTCTAAAATTTCTTCTCACGGGGTGTGCAAGTTTTCTCTTTGTTTCATTAGTTGAAACCCATTAGGACTTGAAACTTTCATTTTCTAAGCTCATTTACTCATGCTTTTTGCCACAAATCCTAATTAAGTATTCAAGCTGTCTCACATCACCAATAATATCCTAAGAATGGTAAAATAAAATAAAATAAAATAAAAAAGACAAATAAAAAAGTTAGTCATTATATATCATGTCACACAATTAGTAGTATGCTATTTCCAAAGAGTATTTGCAAAAGATTATAAGAATAATTAGTGTTATCAATTAGAGGCTGTTTGGGAATATTTTGATTATAAGAATATAAGAAGAATATTTAATACTAATTTGATATATGTGTTTAAAAATTGAAAATTATGTTTAAAAGTTAAAAATTGTTGTTTGCAAATATTTATAAAAATACGTGAATAAAAAAATATAAAAATACGTGTAATGCTTTTTAAAAACTAAAAATGATTGTTTGAAAATACAAACCAAACACCCCTTTGAGTGTGTTTAGAAACATATTATTTAGCTGAAATTAATTTTTTTTTTATACTAAAAGTAAAATAAATAAGGTTAGAAGATAACTGAAATAATATCTCATACTAGAAAGTGTAATAAGCACATGAATAGTAATATAAATAGGTTAAATAATAAAAATAAATTGTCTTTTAGCAGCTAATGTCAAACGCATCCTTATTACCCACATCCTTCGTACCAAAACAAAATTGAAGATAAAATCATAGAGTCAAAAAATATAAAGAAGAAAAAAAAAAAGAATAATGAAAGGCTAGAGCCTAAAAAGTGAAGGTAATTTTAAACCGGAAAATTACCTTCTTTCGAAATCCTTCCATTCCAAAATATACGTGTTCTCTTCAAACTTCCACTAACACGTTGGCTTAGGAGTAAACATTCTTTATTCCACCCCCTCCAACACTTGAACCATCAGTCTTTGCTCTTTATTGCCCAATCCTTCAAAAAATAAAAGTTTAAGCAAGCACTAATTAGCTAAATATTAAGTGCAATATGAAACCCCAATAATCAAAACCTTTATAACTAAAATATTATGATACAAATTTAACATGATTTTTGTTGACGAAAAACAAGTTTAAAATTTTCGTAAACTTTCGAAGGATGAGCAAGGAACTTTCTTATGCAGAATCTAAAGGGAAAGCATTTAAAATTAATAAAAATTTGGGTTAAACAATAATGCACATGCTTAATCCTAAAAACAAACCCAATAAGAGATTCTATCTAAACAAACACAAAATATAGATCCGACAAAAATTCAAGCTTTGGGTGTACAAATTCTAGTGCATCATGGTGATGAAAACAAAAAAAAAAAAAAAACATAAAGAAACGGCCCACAGATGAGTACCTTTTCGAGCGTTGAAAAGGCTTTACCTTCCTTCATATGAAGGCTCTTCTTCTCTTTGAGGGTATTGGGGTGTGGAAGATGAGAAAGGGTTGAGCAAATAAAGAGAGACTCAAGAGTGAGAGGTCTCATCAGCGGGTCGGTGAAAACTGAAAAGCACTGAAGATAACTAAAAAGGCTGTAAAGTGAATGATGAGAGCCTGCAAGATTCGCACGGACTGAAACAAAAGAGCAAGAAAACACATTACAATACAATGATTAGGGTATTTCAGTAATTTAATTTCTTATTACTTTAACTTTACGAAAAAATCAGTTTTTTTTTTTTTTCACTCAGAAAGAAATGATATATTTTTTGAAAAGGAAAATAAAAAAATGAAAATATATATATATATATATATATTTTTAGAGAAAATTTTAACATATGGCGTCCGCTCCTGATGATAGTTCATTATCATTAAATCAAGACACCAATCAGTTTTTGGTGTAGGCGGGAATTGAACCCCATATCTCTTATACAATTATCAAAAACTTTACCAGTTGAACTAACTGAACCCACTAAAAAAATATATTTTTGATTGCATGATTTCTTCATTCCTAATATTTTTGAATATATCATTATTAATTAATGTGCATGCATACATTATTAATAAAATAATCGTTCATTTTTTATTTGCGGGCCGAGCTAGCTAGAAGAAAGGAGACTCTGTAGGAAAAGGATAATAACATGAGAAAATTAAGGAAGAAGCACAAAATAAGCACCTTAATTTATTTTAAAAATACAATAGAAATCATGAGCAGACCTTTCTTTCAAATCCCAAAAAAAAATAAGCATGAAAGAAGAGTTGTATAAATTCTAGGTAATATAAAATAATTCGATAAATAAAAGAAGTGAAAATCCACAAGAACTCAATTTGTATAACCAAAATTTGTATATATAAAAAAAAAATCATCAAATCAGTTTTATATAATTTATATTAAAATAAAGTTTTTTCATTAAATCGTGTGAAATAATATTTTAAATTATAATATAATTAAAATTACAATTTTTAAAAGTTTTAAATCAATTTTTTCTTAAATCAATTAAATATTATACATTACAGTATAACAAGCTTAAAAATATAAAATGGTCTCATTAATCAGTATAGAACCAACTCAATACATTTTGAGACTTAAGACAGAAAAACTTCATTGTATTTTTTAAAAATATTTAAATATTAATTAAATATAATTTATTTAACTTTCTATATTATTATTATTTTATATGAAAAATTGCTAATTAAATTTTTGTGTTTAGGTTTTATTAACATACCTTTTACAAGTTGTTAGGAAAATTAATTATTAATAATTATTTAGCATAGTCATAACATTTTTGGTAAAATAATTTATGTTTTCAATTAGGTTAGATTTCTATTATCTCAATATATATTTTGGACATTTTTGGAGATGGACCCACTCATAGTTTTTCTTAAAAATAATTATTATTCTAAAATTTCGGCAGCTTTTTTTTTTTGTTTTTTTTTACAATTTTGAAGGACTCTTATTTATTTAATAGGGCCTTGGATACCTTTTTAATTTTTTGGGACCGGTGGGGGGGCTCTGGGTCAATACTTTTTGCTTTTTTTCATTAGTTGAAACTTGAAAAAGCTTGTTTCCATATATATATATATATATATATATATATATATTAGATAAAAATAAACATCTAAGAGTATAACTTATGTAAAATGCCCTATTGTAAAATGTTATAAAACAAAATGGTTTCTGTAAGGACTCAATTTGTAACCACCCAAAAATGATGTTGGGTTCGTACGTTAAAAGGCCCAAACAATAAAATTTGTAGAGCGTGGGCTTGAAAGGCTAGGCCTTGATCATCGAACGGTGGTTAGTCATGGTGTTCATACAAATTTAAACCGTGTTCGCTCGAGGAGTCTTTCTCCTTGATACGATCTGGGAGGCTCTCGTTCTTTGCCTTTTTTCCCAGCCCCTTTTCTGGATTGCTTACTTCTCCTTTTATATTAGCCTGCACCCCTCATCCAACGTCCACGTGTAGGTTCGACTTTCCAGGACTGATACTTGTCCCATCAGCCCATACTCAAAGTGGTTGGGAGTGGTTGTAAAAGCTGAACAGCATTGCTCTGTCTGACGCAGAGTATTCAATGGCAGTAATGACAGCTTTTCCTTTGTCCTTTGTCGCCATATTATCCAAGGGTCATTTCTCTATTAACGCGGATATTTTAGGTTTTTTCCAAAACCATTCCTATACCGTTCTGACCCTTTCCTTTATGAGGGCCTTAGGAATGCCGAGGACAGAGTCATCCTCGACTATGTCTCAAAGCTACTTGTACTTTTATTGTATATCCTTGACTATATCCCACCTCGACTCGAGCCTTGGGCTCTAAGGTAAAATGGGTCAGGGTCACAATTTCTTTGACCCCATAATAGCCCTTAAAATCCTGCTGCCCGACCTCTTGGTCGGGGAGGAGGGTTTTGGTGATGTCGGGCCTGTATCATGGCTTGCCCAGCTTTATCCTTCATTAATATCGGTGTCTTTTAGTTTGCTTGGAAAACGCTCCCGGTCATGAGATATTCCTTTAGTTTTACTCACGTCGCACCTCTGCCGTTTCAATGTACAAGGTGCGTTTTTAATAAGCTCCTTTTACGAGGCGACGCCCATTCAATGGTTGTAAACGGTATTGGGAGTTGAGCGGGAATTATCTCGTTCTGCGCTTTCCTTGGAAATCTATATAGATTAAATGCCACCAGTCTTGCCTTCTGTATAAGAAGCAAGGCAGGAGGTCACCTCCTTTACGCACAGACCCTTCAGTCCTTCTAAAGTTCTAAACCTCCAACTACACTCAAAGTTTTCCTTATCAGCATAATCAAACTTTAGAGTGTGATATGTTTGAGGCAAAAGCGGGGGTGAAGGAACCACATCCTCTCCAGAAGCACCGGGTCCCTCCGAAACTTAAGATGGCTCGGTCAGGGCAGGATAGGCAGAGACTCAAGATATTTTTCTTTTTCCTTCAGCCAAAATCCGAAGCAGGTGTTAATCGCATCCAATTTTTGGTGCTACGAAGCTGGGGTTGCTCATCATCAGTACCATCCGCTCTCTTTCGAGCATAGCTAATATGGCACATGCGTGATAGGATTCAGGGCTAACGCAGGGATTAAGCATCCCTGCTTCTTCCTCTCTTCCTTCACTGGTGCTTCTTTTCGCCTCCTCTTCTTCTTCTTTCCCATCACCGGATCTATCCTGGTGCTTTTACTTCTTCCTCTTCTTCTCCTCATCCATCAAAAGGGGTCACCCTCTCATACATCATCGCTACTGGAGCAGAGTTTAGAAAGATTTGTCGTTTCCTTGTATCTTTTTATTTTTGCTTTTGTAATTAGCTTCCTATATAGGCTTGTTTAAGTCCCTCATTGTACGTTGTACTACTTTTTTATATTAATAAAAGTTGACATTATTTTATTCTATGTATTCTTTCTTTTCTGCACTAGTTATGCTGTGAATGAGTGTGCTATTATATGATTATTTTCTATTCATTTTTTTATTCTAAACGATACTTAGGGCCGAAACCCTTGTTAAGAAAAAGATATTATTTTGAGCTTATTGAAACTATTCGGCACAATAATGCCGACCTGAAAAAGGTTATATACCTAAGACTAGCCGAGATGACAGCTGAATGCTCGGTACCATGTAGGAGGTAACCATCCGAGGATGGGTAACCCAAAATGAACAGCTTCTGTGGGTCGCTATGTATTAGGATGCTTTTCCACCTTCCTAATAACCTTCATAACCTTAGCCGTTTTTTGGCATCTGGTCCAAGGGCCAAAATACGACCATATCGAACTTTAAACGCTCGTTTGCATCAGTTCCCTTAGAACTGAGGATCTGAGGACAGGTCGGGATCTTCATTCCGTCTAGGACTTAATCCGACTTTCAGTAAATAATTTTCCTGTAGGTCTGAGCAATCTAGAATTCTCCTTAAGTGATTGGTTTCCCCATGGATTTGAATCCGAAGACCATGCAATACCTTGGTTCTGTCCAAAACTTAGCTTTTTAAGTAGTTGGTTTCCCCATAGGTTTGAGTCCGAGGACCATGCAATACCTTGATTCTGTCCAAAATTTAGCTTTTTAAGTAGTTGGTTTCCCCATAGGTTTGAGTCCGAGGATCATACAATACCTTGGTTCTGTCCAAAACTTAACTTTTTAAGTAGTTGGTTTTTCCATAGGTTTGAGTCCGAGGACCATACAATACCTTGGGTCTGTCCAAAACTTAGCTTTTTAAGTAGTTGGTTTCCCCATAGGTTTGAGTCCGAGGATTATGCAATACCTTGGTTCTGTCCAAAACTTAACTTTTTAAGTAGTTGGTTTCCCCATAGGTTTGAGTCCGAGGACCATGCAATACCTTGGTTCTGTCCAAAACTTAGATTTTTAAGTAGTTTTGGGGAGATCAGCCCCTCGGCCAAGGTGTGGGACATTGGTTTGGGGGGATTAGCCCCTCGGCCAAGCCCCTAGAACCACCCGCGCTACTGACGCTTCGAAGCATAGCCCCTAATGGAACTTTATGTTAGGGCACTACAACGGGTTATTGGAAGTGATGGGGGGACTTTCTCAACCCACCGCCTATGCCAATACACAAGCCTTCCTACAGACGGCGCCAATTGTAAGGACTCAATTTGTAACCACCCAAAAATGATGTTGGGTTCGTACGTTAAAAGGCCCAAACAATAAAATTTGTAGAGCGTGGGCTTGAAAGGCTAGGCCTTGGTCATCGAATGGTGGTTAGTCATGGTGTTCATACAAATTTAAACCATGTTCGCTCGAGGAGTTTTTCTCCTAGATACGATCTGGGAGGCTCTCGTTCTTGGCCTTTTTTCCCAGCCCCTTTTCTGGATTGCTTACTTCTCCTTTTATATTAGCCTGCACCCTTCATCCAACGTCCACGTGTAGGTTCGACTTTCTAGGACTGATACTTGTCCCATCAGCCCATACTCAAAGTGGTTGGGGGTGGTTGTAAAAGCTGAACAACATTGCTCTGTCTGATGCAGAGTATTCAATGGCAGTAATGACAGCTTTTCCTTTGTCCTTTGTCACCATATTATCCAGGGGTCCTTTCTCTATTAACGCAGATATTTTAGGTTTTTCCAAAAACTGTTCCTATACTGTTCTAACCCTTTTCTTTAGGAGGGCCTTGGGGATGCCGAGGACAGAGTCATCCTCGGCTATGTCTCAAGGCTACTTGTACTTTTATTGTATATCCTCGGCTATATCCAACCTCGACTCGAGCCTTGGGCCTTAAGGTAAAATGGGCCAGGGTCACAATTTCTTTGGCCCAACAGTTTCTAACACTTGGGTGGATCAAAGAACCCATTTCCCCCACTTTTTTTTTAAATAATAATCAAGCTCAATACAATTTTAAATTATTTTCATAACTATATTTGCAATCGGTACAAACTTTATAACTCCATTTTCAAAATGCATTTCTTAGGCAAAGTGACGAGCATATTTTATTCTGCGATTTTATTTATATTTTGATTCTGAGAACAATTTAGTTACAAAATGTGTAGCTATTGAAACCAGATCCTGAGATGGTGGCCACAAAACTTATTGCTCGAAAAAAATTCAAAGACACAGGAAAACAATTCAACATCATAGCAGCTTCTTGGATTCAATTTATGATACATGATTGGATAGATCACTTGGAGGATACCAAGCAGGTTTGCTGTATTTACAACACAATTATAACAATTTGTTAACTTTTTGGAAAAATTAACAAATGCTTAAATGTTTGAATGTTTAATCTATTGGGTAAAGCCATCATAGATTGAGTTGACTGCACCTAAAAAAGTTGCAAACCAGTGCCCCCTTAAGTCTTTCAAGTTCTACAAGACAAAGGAAGTTCCAGCGGGCTTTTACAAGATCCAGACTGGTGCACTAAACATTCGTACACCATGGTGGTAAGAAACTAGTTTACTTTCTTTAACTTAGGGTGTACCAAATTTTAGACAAAAATGCCTAAATTAAATAAGCTGATTTGAACTTCAGCTCTTGTCCTCACCGATTCTACAAGAATTTTGTAGTTTGTACTTATGAAGTGATCATTACGTCAAGGGTGTGCAGTGATCAACTTCAAAGTACTATTGAAATATTTGTGATTAGTGAGAAGAAACAAGAGAGGAAAGGGAAGTGGTAGATTAATTAATTTTTACACTATTATATATAACCCCACCTAGGGTTGTAAGTGAACCAAGGTTTGCCGAGTAGTGTATGTTCAAACTTGGCTCGTCAGGAAAAGTTAAAGCTCAAATTTGACTTGAGCTCAGACAAGCCTAAAAATAAAGTTCAAGCTTAAGCTTGTGGGAAAGCCGAAAAGTTTGAGTTTGGCTTGGCTTGACTTGATTAATTAGTCAAGCTAAGTTCAAACTTAATATCAAACTCAAACTCGAGCTTAGGTCAAGCTTTTTAACATGAGATCTAAGAAAATTACATTATCTTGATAATGCTTAAATATCTAAAATTAAGAGAAAAAATGAAGAAAATAAAATAGCATACTTATTTTATCATGCGTCCAATCCTACGTACTTGGCTTATTTATGATTAGCCATTATTCAAATTAAAAATTTACATAATTAAATTCATTCATATATCCTACCTTGTCTACAGTTTCAACAATTGTTCAAAATACAATTTTTTACATTCACATTAGATTACTTGTCTGTAACTATTATGAATGGGAAAATACTAATATATGTTATAACTTTACATTAGATGATTGATAGGGAAGGATCATATGTGGCCCACTTAATTAATTAATTTATTTTTAAATGTAACTAAAGTCTAAAGTGGTTCTTGATTAATTTAAAGGGAAGGAAAAAATTAAGGTCATGGGTAGTGGTCCCATGTTAGCCATGTCATTAGATATGTGTAATGAGTATATTTAGCTAACATATATAAACTTATAAATGAGTCTATACTTGAATTGTTTTATATCAAGCCTTGTAACTCACGAGCAAGTTCATAAACAATTTTTTTTTTTTTTTTGCTTGAGCTTGACTTGTTTATTAAATGAGTTTAAAATTAAGGTTCAAACTTGACTTATTTATAAACAAACAAACAGGAACCAACTTTTTATTAAACTGAGTCTGAATTATTATTTATAGCCCTAATAAAATTCTAAGCCTTTGTCTGGTGGAAAGTGTCATCTGCATTTGGAGTGTGATTGGTAGGGGTGAAAATAGAGAGGAAAGAAAATTTGGGTAGGTGAAAACAGTTCACTTGAACTTATCATTTTTCTCCTTCCCAATTGGAGAGAAAAGAAGATAGAAAATATCTATGAATATGAAATTATAAGATTACCCTTATTATCCAATTGTTTAAAAATATAGTAAGAGCATAATAATAATTTGATTTTTATCCCCCAACCTTGCTACCCTCTGTGCCAATACACATGATGGAATATGAACTCAGAAACAGCGGGCTTCAAAAAATTTTAAGGGTGAAAGGGTCTTTTTATTTTCGGTGAGGTGTCAAAAAAATGAGCCATTAGATTAAATAAAACGCTGAAATTTGTGCTATTGCACGGGACGGGATCTCAATCCCTATCTCCATGGACAAGTACATTACAAAGTCTGACACCCAACCTTGCAAAATAAAGGTCAATCCAACTAACAAGTTACAACACAATCCCCCGTACAAAAGATTCCCAATTCCATGTCAAATTATCAAAAGCGACAAATAATACCCCTTCAAAGTTCACACTTTGACAAGACAATACAAAAAGAATCCTGCAAGTCTCAATAGTAAACAGTGCACACCAAAAACTGATGGCTAAACCCCCAATTACCACACAAACAACCCCAATTGAGATCCTTTGGATCCTAGAGGAATCCAGTCCATTCATTACTTGTACTTTTTTCTCCAGTCTCCTTTTTTTTTCTTTTTTTTTTTACCAGCATTTTTTTTTCTCCGGTCTCCACCTGGCTTTAATGAAATTATTGATACGTTCTTCTATGACAATGAGGAGCTTCTCCATCATGAATTGCAGCATTCCTATCCTATGTGACCATAGATTATAAGCAATTGCCCACCATGCTATTAAACAACAGACCTATTTCACTATAGGAGTGAATCTGCAACAAGGCAGAGACCTATATATATGCTGATTCTCCAAATCCTCTTAGCCATGGGGCATTCAAAAAAATATGTGATCTCTGCATTCATCACTACAACTCCTAAAGATAGAAACGACAGGTTGTATCTCTTGTTTAAACCCCATTTGAGCATTCTGTCCCTGGTTGGAAATCTGCTCTGCAAAACCATTCATCCAATGAATACATGTCTAGGAATGGTGTGAGATTAAACCAAAAAAGCTTCCACCGGTACTACACCTCTAGTTTTTTTTTTTTTTTCTGAGGTCATCCCAATAGCAGTTTTAATAAATAAATCACTTGGATTTTGGTAGTAGTGTTTAATGAAAGGTAAACTATCCGATTAATTAATGGGAAGACGCGCACATGGGAAGCCAGAATGCTACTGTGAACCTCTCTTGATTTTGCGTGAGAAAATGAAGAGAAAGTAATGCTGATGCATGCATAAGACTAACAATCTACTATGGATAATATCAATTAATCAATAGTTTATTTTCCTTAATGGATAATTAGCTGATAAATTATAAAACCGAATTAACTACTATTAATCCATATATTTTTAAAAAAACAATTCTCAAAATTGGTGATAAACTCGAAAACACGTCAACCCCTAAATATTAGAAGATCGAAACACAATTAAATAAGTTTGCCATCACAACTACTGAATTTAAAAAAGAAAAAAAAAAAAAAAACAGCCTCTTGATTCAGCCGTATAACACAGTGCACTATCACTCAATCAGTATTGATCATCAATTAATCAACAAAATAGGATGTTCAACCCCTTCAAATTGTGCATACATAAGCAGAACCTTAACACGGTAAGCCAACATCAAAACGAGCTCAAACTTATCAATATATTTGAGGAATAATCATTCAATTCTTCCTCTACTTGTAAACTTCTTAATTGTAACATATACATATATGATATAACGTATTATTTAAAAAGTAATCAATAAAAATAAAAACAAGATAACTGTAGGAACACGTTTTACAACCCAAGCTCAAGATGTATAGGATCTTGGCCTAGTGAGCCCAGTACAATAAATTTGTAGAGAGTGGGTCGAAGAATTAGACCCTAATGAATTGGACAACGGCTAATATGGATTTAAATGAAGATCAAACAAGGACAAGAAGCATTGATCTGAATCAATTCACTGTCTGAGGAGGTAAGTCTTTATATAAATCAATTGGACTGAATGCAAGTATAATTTTTATGGCTATAGTGTTCTCTTCTTGTTTTTCTCTCTCCTTTCTCATGGAGGATCCCTTACATTATATAACTTCCTTTGGGCTATCTTGATCCTACACTTGTTGGTCATCTGAGCTCCTATTTGAGTACTTGTCCCATCAGACACCCTCTCTGGATTTCTGTGAGTTACGGTAGCCAAGACAATACTGTTCAGAGGTCCTTTCCACATAAATATGGGCAGAAAAGTAGCTGTAGTGCATTCAGTGCGATGGTAGCAACTTTCCCTTAGATATTTTTAGGTTCCCCTCATTCTCGTATGTTCATGATGCACATCCCTATCACTGGAGCTTCATGGAAGGTCGTTATGGATATTGGAATATAGATTTGAGCTGTAATACCGTGTTCGAGGAGATATTCCTCCTTGGATCACCCTTCCATTTGTATCTTACTCATCAAATCCTGAACCTGAATCATTTATTACCCTTTGTTCCTCCTCGGACTGCTCATGCTCTCGGCCAAGGCCCAAGGTCCAATATATGATTTGGGCCCTTAACCCTACAATAACATTTTTAACAATTAGAAGTTCAAATATTCAAGAAAATCAAGATAATAGAAAACTAAGCAATATAAAGAACGAACTTCCAATTGTTGCACAAAACTCTCACGAATAAATATATCAACAAACCAAGATGCTCAGCCCCCTCCAAATGTGTGTATATAAGCTTGAATTGATTTGCCAAAATTCATCAATATCGTAATATATTATTTTAAGATATACAAAATTGAGCAAAGAAGAGACACATAATACTAGCATTGCCGGTACAATGCCTTAAGGTTATACAACTCACAGCATCTTGATTAAGTACTAACAAAATACAAAGAGGGTGTTCAACTATAACAAAATCATCCAACAGCTTAGCACCACTTCTTGCTAGTGCATTTGCACAGTTGTTTGCCTCTTTATATATAGGATTGCTTCACTCGGCATTAGGAATCCTGCTCAGAAGGAACCAAGAATCATCAAGAGGAGAAAAAGAAAGCCCATCTCTGTGACCTATGGAGTGGGCAAAACCCTTAACCCACTCACCAAGATGATTGATGATTCCTAATAATAAGCCAACCACTACCTGCCAAGCCATGATTCCCAAGAGAAAAGCCATCAGTATTTAGGTTCGATTTGTTGACGTTCTAAAATAATTCTTCACCTAAACAAGCTTAGAGCATCAGTATCCGAGCTGGTATAACTCATAATATGCTATACTTCAACTGTTTAACATCAAAGCACAAAAAACATGCATTACTCAGGCTTCTAATTGTAAAAATTTTTACAATCTTGCTACAATACCACCTTACTTGTATGACGTTACTTGTAGCATATTATATAATATTATATTATATATTTTTTCTCTTTCTATTAGCTACTCAGTTCTTTATCTCCTTTATTTTTTTCTCTGATTCTCTCTCTTTCCTTCAGTCCTCACTCTTTACTCCCTCTCTCACATCTCTCTCTCTCTCTCTCTCTCTCTCTCTTTCAAAGCTTGCCACCAAAGCTGGGTTGGATTCGGAATGGTCACGGCATGATAGAGATCAGCGTGGTCACAACATGATTACAGTGTGGCGAGTGGATTTTGATGGGTTGTTTGATTTTTTGCTATGAATTTTTTACTTTTGGGTTTGGATGGGTTGGTTTTTGGATTCTGATGGGGTTGAGTTGGATTTGGATTGGTTGGTTGGGTTGGCGTGGTGAGCAGTGGTGGTGGTGTGGTGGGCAGTGGGTTGTTCGATTGTTTTTGCTATAGGTTTGCTGGGTTTTTGGTGAGTATTTGGTGGTTTTTTTTTTTTTTTTTGGGTTTTTGGTTCTAATGGGATTTTGGTGGACAGTGGGTAGTGGTGGTGGCGTGGTGGTGATTGGGTTGTTTGGTTGTTGAGAGAGTGACAAAGAGGCCATGACAAAAA
Source organism: Quercus lobata (assembly GCF_001633185.2). Lineage (NCBI taxonomy): Eukaryota > Viridiplantae > Streptophyta > Magnoliopsida > Fagales > Fagaceae > Quercus > Quercus lobata. The sequence goes on from NC_044905.1 coordinate 77,548,174, forward strand.
TTAGAAAGTGAAGAGAGATAGATAATTTGTTTATTATTTTAATGTATTGTATTTTAAAATAATAGTTGTAATGTTAAATGTATTGTAAAATAGCATGCTATAATAGATAAAGTAACCTTTGAGATGGTAAAATATGATATATTTTAGATACTGGATACTAATGTTCTTATACAATCTAAGTCATGTTGAAGTCGCATTACTTGTCATCATTTATATAAACTCTAACATACTACATTCTTTGAAAAGAATGTACAATTTGTTGTGAGTTTTTAATAACTTATCCACTTCAACACCCCTCATGTAATCCAAGAAAAGCTGAATATAATCCTTGAAAAGAAAATTTAATTTATAACTTAGGGGTGTTTGGCTCTATGTAAAATATTTTCAAAATGTAAACATAAAAGAAAATATTTTATGTAATGCATAGATTTATCGAAATTGTTAGTAGGCAACTTTGGACATCGTTTCTACAATCCAAACTGTTGCATTACTTTTTCTGGATGGAAATAATCCATATATGTTTTCCTGAAAGACACCATGGATGCAAATAATTATTGTACGATATCCGAACAATTTGCATTTCCAATTACAATGATTATGTTATAAAATTATAATCGATCAAGACAAGTACATTAGTAATAAATTAATCATTGATGAATTGTGACAACATATATCACATGTTTATTATGATATGTGTTGTAATTAGAACAATATGCACATAGAACGTGCGTTGGTGTATGAGTAAAAGTTCTCTTGGTTGCCCACATATACGCAATAAATGATTGCCATTGATTTTAAGTTTTAGAAGTATTAAAGATAAACATTATAATATACAATTTTGTATAGAAATAAAAAGTCAATAATATATTTACAGCCATATGGGTCATCGCCATTTAAATTCGTTGGATTTATTGGAATTGGAGTCAGATATGGAAGAGACACCCATGCCCATAATTGTAATATGAAAATAAGGCCCGCAACCTCCGTGCTTTTTTTAATAACAACAGAACACATTTCTTTATATATAGAAAAGCAAGGGTAGCACTATCCCAATTATATTCCCCAACTTCACCAAAGTCCGCTAACAGTTAGGAAAAGCAACAGTACAATTTACTTTGGCTCTTATTTCCAAATAGTAAAACCAAAATCTAGAACATGTATGCCCTTACATACTATTGAATTGTTACCAAATTGGCACCCTACTAGGTTTGAAAATGTATTGTGTACCCAAGTTATTTTAAGGCTGTCATAGTCTAATGCTATTTTAGGAGGTCTAACTCCAAGTAAATTTTGACATACAGTTCCCCAGTCCAAATTAGTAGGCCCACACACTGCATTGGCATCCTGTCATGATTGCTATAACATGTAAGGTGATCGTCATTTCACAAGTAGGTAGGAAGTGATAAGACCTCAATCAAGATCAATATGTTGTAGGCGGGTAACACGGTATAGTTTACATTTATGCAAATATGGGGCAATACACTCACCTAATTGCTTGGGAAGTGCAAACTGTTGGCCTCGCACTCGTAAAGTGGAAACCTGAAATTAAAAAAAAAAAAAAAAATTGTACAACGTAATATTGGTAATTTTGAATTTATTTTCATGTAAATTGAATAATTGTAGATATTATGAGAACATTAATAAATTTTGATCTCCCAACATACATTGCCTTCCAAAGCATCATTAGAGATATGATGTTGTTGGGTTAGCAAAGAAAGATCGAACAATCCAGGCTCCATTTCGAATGTATCCCATATTAAAATCTACAATGAGTTAAAAGTGAATGAATATAAAGATACTTTGACAATATTTATTACCTCCATATCAGTAAAAAATTGTCTATAAATCAAACTAAATTAACCTCTATTTTTTGGACAAAGAGAACCTCTATGATTTTAAAGTAATATGAAAATACTTTGACAACATCCATTACCTTTATATCAGTAGTAGTGGGTTTTATTTATTTATTTTTTATTAACTAGCATGTTATTTTTGGCTTTTATGTATTGGTATTGTACTCTAATTAAAATAATTAAAAAATAAAATAAATTATAATGATGTGTACATTTTTGAACTTGCAAAGTTCATCTATCAAAATTATAAAAAGTTAAATCAAAATCAAAAGTTTCGGTTTTATATTATGCGTGCGTTTGCCTAATGCGTGTTTTGCGTTTTAAATCCTGGGTCCCACGACACTATTCACGAACTAGCCAAACTTGTGAAAAACGCATATTATTTTTGCTATACGGTGCATTTTGCAGTAATTGAGATACGCCAATGGATCTATTTTTAAATTTCTTGCTATGGTGCGTTTTGAGCAACCCTTTGTTCCAAATACAAATACAGTGTGCTGAGCAATGGATATATTTCTCCTACTTTCTTCTTTCTCTCTGCTGTGCGAGATATGTGATATCAGTGTCTTCAGTGCGCTTCGTAAATGCTCCATCCTCTTTCTTTTCAATGAACTGCACCTACCCACCAAATTCGAAATCATCAAAACAGAGGAAAGAAAATGGTCCTTCCTTTAAGCGGAACAAACACATGAGTACCCCTCTGTTCTTCCTTCACTTGAGTCCGCCTTCTCTTGGCTGTGAATGTTGTTGCCACCACTGTAGGCGAGAGACATTGCATTTATCTATAAGTTGTATCTAAACTTCTCATACTCTCAGATGTGTTGGCATGTTCTCCGAACATCAATCTAGCAGAAATTTCCATTAATCCAATATCACCTTGTTCTTGTGTTCAACTTTGTGTGTGGTTTTTGTATTTTGTCTGTGAAATTTATCTATGGGTTTCGCTATCCTTCATATAATTTTGTGTGATTTTCTTCCCGCCTATGTTTGTATTTGGACTATGTGAGTTTAATTTGCATTTTTTCATGTGGGCATGTAATTGATTATGATATGCATACGAATTGTTTGTCGAAATGTCTCAATGAGTATAGAATTCCGTTGTAACAAAAATGGTTAAGGGAAATCGAAGGACGCTGGAAATGATGTGAGAACTAAGTGGAAAGATCCAATAGAACTAAAAACTTTTTGTGATTTGTGTGCTGCTCAAGTCCTAGAAGGCAATAGGAGCAGAGGACTTTTAAGAAAGGAAGGTGTTGATGCAGTGATTAAGCAGTTGAGTGAAATAGGCAAAGTGGTGTTTCACTTGCAGTTTAAAAAAAAAGGATCATTTAAGAAAATTTTGGAGGATATGGAAGTAGTTTATTGAGCGTGAGACTGAGTTGGGTTATGATTATGACACTAGGAGGATTGATGCCACTGATGAGTGGTGGGGACGAAAGCTTAAGGTTAGTTTACTTTACATAGTTGTGATAACCTCAACTATCTACAACTATATTGTGCCGTAACTATTGTTTGTACACATGTAGGAATGTCCCCAGGCAACAACTATTCGCACAAAAGGTTTGCGAATATTACTTCAATGGAAATTATGTTTGAAGGCACAGTTGCAACGGGAAAAAATACATAGACCCCAAGTAGTCAAATACCAAAGGAAAGCACCGAAGGGTCTGGGGACTCCACTGATAGCAAAAAATTTGTTGACCCCCAATGTCAGCCCTTTGCCAATGTTGACCCAATGGATGTTGAAGGTCCATCATTGTCGAGGACAGGACCGACAATAAATAAGGGAAAAGGTTTGGCAAGAGGTGTCCACCTCTTTAGGGGAATTCACAAGAAGCATGGTAAAAAGCATTCAATTGTGCAAGAGATGTCTGATTCTTTAAAGAACATCTCAGATGTTATCATTGAAAGTAGAAGTGTAAGTACTCGTACACCATTTGCTTTCGCAGCAGCTGCTGAGGTTCAAGTAGTTATGGACATGGTGTTGAGTCTTCTTGGGGTGCAACCAAGTGATCGCCTTCATATGTTCAGCTCCTACTTTTTCATGGAAAACCAAGAGGCTAGGCACATGTTTGCAGCACATAGTAATTCTAAAGAGTTCTAATTGAAGCGGCTAGAGAAACAGTACCAAAAAAACCCCGAGCTTTGGTGAAGAAAAGGGGATTGTTTTGATAGGAGTTGCTTAGAATGGTGTTGTTAATTGGATTTTCTCTATGTAACTATTGCTCTTTTTTTATTTTATTTTATTTTTTAATTTTATTGGCTGAAACTGTGCTTACCTTGAGTGTGTATGTAATTGTTAGGTACTCTTTCTATTCTAGTAGTAATTAAAAATGGTGTTAAGTAATGTAACATCCAATTTTCCTTAGATTTGTGTTCTCTTAAAGTTCCTTTGTGATGATCTTCTGTTTAGATGTTTTTTCTGCACTAGTATGTTTCTTTCCAATATTTCTTGGTTTCTTACGTGTTTACATGTGTTCTCAAAGACAACTTTATGATTATTCAGGGTAGCTTTATGAAAGATACCCAAATGGCTTCAGAGGAGAGCATTGTTTCAGTGGTGCAATTCTAAAACATTTAGACAATTTCTTCATAAGTTTTGCTTTCATTTTGAGTTAAAGGTATGCAGTAAGTTGTTTGGTGGCTTTAAAGATGCTGCAATCTCCATAGTATGTTGACATTCTCTATTAATTTTATGAATTGGTTTCTATTTCTACCATTTGTAGTTGTTTTGTGCTAATAAATTCTTATTAACGCTCCATTTGTGCAGGTAAAAGTTTAATGCACTAATTTCCAGCCAAAAAAATTTCAAAGCAATTAACAAAATAATGGATTTGCTAAACGACTCATCTGATTCTCAACACCAGTGAGTTTTTATACTTTCCCCTCTAGATTTGAATATACATTTTACTAATCTTGGATGAAATTATGAACGGCTAGAACAGTAACTATGAAAACATATGATTAGCTCTATATGGTCATATTAAAATTAACCAATCCAAACCAAATTTAAGAACTGATCCACAAAGCAAAGATAATCAAAGTTACCACCAAAAATCCTAAACCATATAAGTATTACAAAATTCAAAAAAGATTGGTTACAGTTATGGACAACTGGAAATGAATTGGAAATACCAACGATCATAGCTAGATAACTTTCCAATGGCATCTTTCATAGATTTTACCTGATGTGCAGTGGTTTCTTCAACTAATTGTTAAGTGGAAACGTATTTAGAAGTATTAGTTAAACCATATATTAATTTGCTTATATATAGTTGGTAACATATATAGGGAAATGAGTTTTGAAATGAGCGACGAGCTTGTCCTCGCAGCATATTTAGCTGGGTGTGCAAGTGTCGTAGCTTACATGGAGACGTATATGAACAAAGAACCAATGCATGCAAATCTACAAACAAGGTATGAATATGTACAATATATTTTAAATGAAAATAAGCAGAAATGTCGCAATGTTTTTAGACTATCAAACCATGTGTTTGAAGAATTGTGTAATATATTGCGCACTCAGTATAGATATGAGGGTACTAAAAGAGTTCGCTTGAAAGAGTCTGTGGCAATGACATTGGTATTACTTGGTTGTGACATGTGTAATAAAATGCTGCAAGATAGATTTCAACATTTGGGTGAGACAGTAAGTCGACACGTGGAGATGGTAGTTACATTGTTAGCCACTGTTATAGTAACAGACATTATCAAGCATGATGATCCTACATTTCCTAACGTGCCACAATATATAAACACTAAGATTAAAAAATTACAATATCTTAAGGCATATTTTTTACAAACCATCTATATAAGAAAATAATTTCCAATTAAATTAGAGGGCTGAGAAGTAAAGGAATTATAGAGTGATACTTGCAAGAAAAAAAAATGCAATCAAATAATCATAAACATCTTCTCCAAAAAAGATAATCATAAATAAAAACAAAAGAACAACAATAAAAAATAATATAATTTATATATAATAACTACTACAGATTTTTCTGCTAAATATTAAACATAACTGACAATGCTTGTAGTTCATAATGAAATTGAAAGAGACTCGAATAGAGGATTTATCAAGCTAAATTTTGAATAATAGTAATAGTTTTAATAAAAATAATCACACACAATAATTACTATTAACTATAATATCACCATATATAATATTTCCAGTATATTATCGTATAATATTTACAAAACATATATACAAGTGTGCATTTGTAAGCGACTAAATCTCTCGTTTCGAAATAAAGTCGAACAAGTGAAATAGTTTCACAAATGCGAATTTGTATTGATGATTGTGTGGTACAATTCTCTGTGATTACAAAAGAGTTATCCTCTGATTCGATCTCCTTAAAAGATTTGTTGATTGGATTTGTGATGATGTGATTTTGTTTTGAACACAAGATATCCTTCAATTTGGTTGAGGAATGGATCGAAGATCTTTGGAACAGAAGTACAATGAATCTCTGACTATGAGCTTGTTAGAAATTCTTTGTTCTTCGTGTTCTTTGTGTTCTTCGTGTGTTCTTCGGGCGTTCGTCGTCTTCGAAGGTTTGTTGTGGAAGTTCTCCGGGGCTTTAGAGGGTTGAATCCGTGGAGCTTCACTAATTTGTGGTTGTTTGAGGTTTCTGGAGGCTTTTGAGCTTGATTCCAGTGAACTTTGAGATCTAGGCAGATAGTTTGGATAATTTTGCTTCGAATGTTCTTTGTATTTGAAGGTTTGTGGTGGAAGTTCTTCGGGGCTTTAGAGGCTTGAATCCGTAGAGCTTCGCTGATTTATGATTTGTTGATGTTTTCGGACCTTTGAGCTTGATTCCCGCAAACTTTAGGATCTAGGCAGATGATCTGGATGATTCTGTTTCGAATGGTCTCCGATTTTGGGGTTGAAGTTCTTGAAGTTCCTGGAGGCTTCAGGGCTTGATTCCAGCAGAGCTTTTTCCCTTCTGAATCCGGACCTCTAAATCTTCGTCCTTCTGAATCTTCCTCCTCCTGAATGTCTCAGGAAGGCTTCTATTTATAGGAGTTTTGGGGTGGGTGAGCGACACGTGGCGGAACTTGATTGGTGACACATGTCATAGCCTGATTGGTCCGCTTGTGTCATCGCTTACACGTGTGAGGTTGCTTGAGTCATCGCTTACACGTGCGAGCTGCCTGAGTCATCGCTTACACATGCGAGGCTGCTTGAGTCATCGCTTACACGTGCGCTGATGCGTGATTGGCTCTTGCATGACACTTGGCAAATTTCTGTTGGCTTCTGAATAGTGATAGCAAAACCTAGCAGCAATATGATGTTCTGTAATTGGTTGTATTTTGTAGACTTGGTAATGTGACGTGTTAGCTTGTGATAGGTCGGGAATTTTCCCTCTCTACAAATGCCCCCTCGAGACTCGTTTACACACACGGTCTCGGAGTGTGGTGTGGGAATGAGTTTCGAAAAAATGGATTTTTGGTACTTGACTCTTTAAGTGAAGTAGTTGAAGGTGGTGGAGCTGTTGAAGGTGGTGGAGCTTTCAGAAGGATGAGATTAAGTTGAAGTACTTTCAAAAGAGTATTTTGGATCATTGGCGGCGATCACAAGATGTTGAAGATAGGGAAGATGAGAGAATGGTGGCTGGATACAGCATGTAGGGTCATGGAGCTAGCCTCGTATTCTTAAGAACTTCTGGTGAAGTTATTTCAGAAGATCATGCAGAAGATGGAGATGGAGCAAAGCAAATGAGCAAAGCATACACCACCATGGTGCTGGCCCTGTATGTTGGGACCCTTCTGGTGTAGATGTTTATGGGAAGTACACCTTTGAATATGGGATTGACTGTGTGTTGCATGGGGTCCGGCGGTGAGTCATAGAATGTGCCTGTGTAATGGAACCATGCCGACGGACGTTAAGTTGAAGTAATTTCAGAAGAGTACTTTCTGAAATTCTTCAAGCTGATTTTAAGTTGGAGTAATTCCAGAAAATGAGTTTTGAGGTACCAGCAACGATGACCTTTGGGTCCCGTAGTAGTGGGGACATGGAATAAGGCTTTGATGACCATTTACCGGCACCAAAGGCTGAATTCTGATGAGCTGGCACCTTGGAGGTTGTTTTAAGTGTTGATGGAAAACAATTTGTAGGATACCCCAACACTTTTTTACCATCTTCACCTACTGCCACTTGTTGGAAAAGCACAGAAAAAATGAAAGATGGAACTAACTTGTGAACCTGGCTTGGAAACCAGACAAGTTGCTGTTTGTTCCGAACCACTGCTTCTGCTGGAAGACAAAGCAATTGGAAAGAGACTACAGGAGCCCTGAGGTTAGGAACAGGTGCTTCTGCTGGACTTGGATTTCCTGGCCAACCAAGTCCAAGGAAACATGGAACCGCAATGCAGACCTTGTTATGAGTAATTTTATGGACAAAGGTGGTTGTTAAGTGGAGAAACAAAGTTCGTTTGGATCTCAAAACTGCAATGATGTTGTAAATAGGGTTTCGATCGAACCATGGGAGGGTTGATCTCAAACCGATCATGAAGCAAAATCGGTTGTTAGGTGTTGAGAATGATGAGGTCATAGTGAGAAATGGTTGTGAAAAGGAGGATTTGAAAATCTGAAAGAGGCAAATCTTCATTTCATGATTCAGGGTTTTTTTTTTTTTGGATGAGTTTTTGATGAACCCGGCCCTCCTATTTATAGTAGAGAGATGAAGAATGGTAGGTAGGTAGTTAAGAATGGTAGTTGAGAATTTTTGGTGAGAATGTTAGGTGGGAATGGTAGGTAGGAACGGTAGGTAGGAATGGTAGGCACCGAACGGGAACAGCAGGTTGAACTAATGACCCAGTGTAATTTCAAGTTCCAACACACTTGTGAGAGTTCATTTGTACTTGGAGAGTGAAGTCTTGATGAAGTCTGGAGAATAACCTTGAGGAGATCCCAATTAAATTGATGAATCTCAAATTTTGATCTCAGGAGTTTAAGTTTTGGACATCGTCAGTACTTCAAAGATGTGGGTTTGATTGGTGATCACCAAGTCTAAAACCAATAAGTGGATTTCAAAATCAGAATCTTTGTGACAGTCCGAATAGGACAAGTTTTGCTTGAATGTCTTGATTCTTGATCAAAGTTCGCTTCAAAGCCAACAGTTGTAAAATCACACCATTTGAGCAATTTTGGATTCTCAAATGACGAAATAGACCCCAAATTTGGAATGTACACGAAAAGTTGAGCAAGGCAAGTGTGGCTTGAAAATTTTGACTTTAGGTTGATTTCAACAAAAAAATCAACTGTCTTGGAATTTGAGCTATTTGTGCAATTTTCGAGTCTCAAATGATGAAACGGACTCCAAAATCAAAATGTACACGAAAAATTGAGTAAGGTAGGTCCTTCTTAAAAATTTTGACGTTTGGTTAACATTTGCACAAAAGTCAACTTTTTTGGAAATTGGACCTTTGCACAATTTTCGAGCCTCGAATGAAGAAATGGGTCCCAAAATCGGAATGTACTCGAAAAATTGAGCGGGACAGGTCCGTTTTGAAATCTTTGATTTTTTGGTCAAGGTATTTTCTCTCACTTTTTTTTTTTTTTTTTTTTTTTTTTTTTTTTTTTTTTTTTTTTTTTCAGGCGGATCGGATCCGGGTCAAACTTGCGGAACCGGGTCGGATCTGGACAAACGGGTCAACCGGTTGTTTGATGATGACGTCACCCATGACGTCATGGAGCGCGTCAGCGCTGCCAGGGCGTGTGAGCGCGTGAAGAGTATGGTGGCGCGTGTGAGCGCGTGAACTTGGTGACCGGATCTCCGATTCTTCTGGTGGCGCGTGGAGGCGCGTGGCAGAGTTTTTGGTCCCGAAATTTTTGAGCTTTGTAGATCGGAGGCCGTAGAATCTTCTGGAAGTTTCTGTTTTTTGAAATGGTGGCCCGATTTGAGCAGAAGTGGAGGATTAAGCCACGGATCCTCGTGAGCTCGTGACCGCGCGTGGGGGCGCGTGGAAACTTATTGGAGGATGATCTTTCTGGGTTTTGCACTTCGAGGGCTGCTGGATGGAGCGGTAATGCCATTTCCTTGAAATGAAGTCTGGATTTGTACGAATACGAAGGACTAGGCCGCGATCCTCTGAAGCTTTTGATGGCGCGTGGAAGCGCGTGTTTGCTCCGGTGACCTTGATTTTTCAGGGTTTTGTCAATTGAAGTCCGTTTAAGGTCCCTGTGGGGTCAGTTTTATGAAATAAGGTCTGGATTTTCACAAATCTTAAAGGGAAGGCCGTGGGTGACAGTTTGTCTATGATGACTTTTCTGGTCCTTTTTTGTGGGCGGCTCTGACAGGGCAGCAGCTGAGCTTGGACTTGTAGGTCATGAGGTAGCTGGTGAGCTACAGTATGTTATATGTCATCTTGCATTTCAACATTCGGTGCAGCTTTCTTTGATTTCGAGTGCATTCGAGTTGCAAAGTCTGACTTCAAACATTTTGGTGGCAACCTTTTTTTTTTTTTTTTTTTTTTTTTTTTCTTTTATCTCATAAATTTTCTATATAAAGCCAGCGGGATATGCATTGAGTTGCACAAGTAGCATCTCTGGTGGGTAGCATAATACTCTAAATGTAGAGAAATTATGCAGAAAAATTATGCCCCTTTTTTTTTTTTTTCTACTAACCCTTTTTTTTTTGAACAGGCTAGTGATTAAAAATGGAGTTCTCTCTCTTTGTTGATTTTTTTTTTTTTTTTTTTGTTAGACGTACCATGAGATTTTCTTCTGACAAGCTCTTTGTTATTGCTTGTTTTTGTTATGTAGCACGCTTTCCTTGGCAATTAAGCTGTACCAACACTTGTCTTTTCAACACAACCATCTCAATAATCTTTGCAAACCCACGTCAAGAGTCTTTGCCACAAAGTCGCATCAAGAGTTTTTTGCAACGAAGTTGTGCCAGCATCTGTCCTTGTACTGAAACCATGCCAACATTCATTTTTTGCCATGAAGCAATATTTGCACCGAAGTCATGCCAACGTTCATTTTTGTTACGAAGCCACAACAACACTTTATCTTTGCCGAAGCTGTGCCAACGTTCATCTTTGTCATGAAGCAATTATTTGCATTGAAGCCATGCCAATTTTCATTTTTGTCATGAAGCAATATTTACACCGAAGCCATGAATTCACGTCAACACTTCATTCGGCTTGAAGCTGTGTCGACATTTATCTTCGTCATGAAGCCACGACAACACTCCACATTAGCACTTGAAGTTGCATCATCATTTACATTGAAGCCGTGGAGCAATATCAACACTTCATTCGCATCGAAGCAACCACGTCAACACTTCATTCGCCGAAGTCATGAAGCCACGTCAACACTCTATTTTCGCCGAAGCTGTGCCAACGTTCATCTTTGCCATAAAGCAATTTTCAGAGGCAACATTGCTCAGACATCAAAGGCCTATAGCACTGTAGCTAGACATCAAGATTTCAGAGATGCCAACAAGATGTTGAAAATGCAAGGAGTCCCTATCAAGACTTTGAAGATGCAAGGACTTCTCATTAAGATTTCGAAAATGCCAATGAAACCTTGAAGTTTCAAGAAGAATGCCGCCAAGACTTTGAAGATACAAGGAGATGCCAACAAAACCTTGAAGTTTCAAGAAGAATGCCGCCAAGACTTTGACATTGCATGGACATACCCTTGGAGGAGAGATGATGCAACACCAACTTCAGATGCTGGAGAAAGGTGACTTTGTTCGACTTTTGGAGAGATGATATGAAATTGCACCACTCGAAAGGGAGACGATGTAGCTTAGACTTGTAAGGTACAAGAAGATGCCCCCGAGAGATAAGTGATGCAAAGCATACTTCAGAGACATGGGAGAATGTCCATAGCAGCTAATAAAGCTATTGATCCATCACCATTGCAAGGCTGAGTTGCTGATTATTTTGAGAAGGCTAGAAGTTTTGAATCACTTAAATCCTGCTTTTCTTCAAGTGTGATGTCTGAACAACGTGACAAGCAATTGATAAATTGTAACTTTCGCCTTGCTGAGCAGTCAACTATAAAGAATGACCTGTTAGCATGTGGCAAAACACTTAGAGATGAATTGGCGAGTGTTGAAGCTAGGATAATGGAGCTGCATGAAGAACTGGAACATTTATCCAATCACAAGAAAGAGCTCGAAGCTTTGATTCCCAATAATGATGAAAAGCTGTCAAATCAAAGCTCTATCATCTCGAACATTCAAGATGAGATTTCTTTCATAGAGACTGCTCCTTCCTTAAGTAATGCAGACATTGAATCTTTGCAGTTGTTGAACCAAGGGCTGGAGATAGCACGTGATGAGTTAGAGAATTACAATTGGAAATACTGACCTGAACTTGTAGTCAATAATCATTGTAGCATCTCCCTTTTGCTTTCTTTGTTGTAGAAATTTCATGTCTTTCTTTCCAGCTAATAAAATCAGTTCTCTTTGCATGACTCTTTTATCTAATTTCTCCACCACTGCCTCCACTTTTTTTTTTTTTTGCATGTGACTGGACTTAGTAAATAATACTAAGTTGCCTACGTACCTTGTTTAAGGGATCAAGTCATCACGTAGTTCAAAAGATTTTTTTGTTGTTGTTTTTCTTATGTGTT